>NC_045163.1:26338751-26353751 GCF_900700415.2 Clupea harengus | reverse complement strand
TTATTTGTTCCTGTCCTTTGTTTGTGTCATACGTTTGTGTCTTCTCTCTCTGAAACCCTGACACAAGCCTTTCAGCATTGCATGTGGAACACAAAGTCCATGAGCGTCGGATCAGCCAGTGTACAGATTATGAGGGGCATCTTTGGGGTTGTACAGATTATGAGGGGCATTTTTGGGGTTGTACAGATTATGAGGGGCATCTTTGGGGTTGTACAAACAGTCATTTCCACAGAGTTTCTTGAAAAAAAAAAAAAGAAAAAAAAAAAAAAAAGAAAAAATCTGCTATTAACCAAGCACTCCACCGGTGTGGCGCCAGAGGGTGAAAGAGAGGTTAACCTGCTGGATGCAGTGACCCCTTCAAAGGCATTGCTTTAGTGGACCATTAATGGCCTCATTAGGGGGGCGGCCAAGTTGGCATTACGGTAGTCTCTATTAGCGCAAATGATCCCACGTTGTATCTGTGTCAGACATCAAGGGTATGAGATAATGCTTTCAGATGAAGGGCAGTGTTTTGGTTTCTCACGCGAGTATGCTTGCTGTTCAGTGGTGGGGACATCATTCCTAATAAGACCAGACTGATGGAGTGACCTTCGACCCCATGAGTAATATTCCTACAGAAGCAGTGCTTAAATCACACAGGAAAAAACTTCTGATTAGGGGTTAGTCAGTCAAGGATTTCTTTTCATCGAGCGTTAGTTTCCCCTAATGCGTGCACTTCCAAAGTGCTTCTGAGGGATGTGAATCAGTTCCTTTGCGAAAGTGCAGTTATTCAGACAAATGCTACATGTGTCTTTAACAAACAGACTTGTAAGCGCTGAGCAGGCCACAAGCCAAACCTAATCAGTCACTTGACTCAGTCTGATGCAAATATTGTGAAATATCTCCAAGAATTTGCAAGGCTAACGGAAAGTTTGAGACACAGTTTGAGACGAGGCATGAACTTCTGTTCACCATGAGAGTATCAATCCCTCAGCTTCAAGTATTCTAGTAAAGAGGTCACATTAGAGGTCACAATAGAAGTCACACCAAAATATTTTTTTTCTGAAGAGATGTTGAAAGCTCTTGATCGCTTTTCTCAGGGTAAGAAGGCAGTTCGAGAGTTAATGGAACTGAGGTCGGTCAGTTTGTGATTTCGCCATAGAATTACGCACTTTGGCTGCAGCTGTAGCCCGGAATGCCAGTGCCTTGTACGACACTTTTAAATCATGGTTTGAACAACTCTGGCCTGGATCTCCTCTCACGAATCACGAGATGATCTGGATGGCGTCAAGATCTAAGGAGGAACCATAGAACCAGAGTCCATAGCTGTCACGCCTCCACCAGACAGAACCATGTCCACAGAGCCAGAGTCCACAGCTGTCACGCCTCCACCAGACAGAACCATGTCCACGGAACCAGAGTCCATGCAGATCGGCAGAACTCGGATGATGCACGAGAATGGAAGATGGCGTCTCAAGACCTCGTGACATTTTTCTTCTCATTATCCATTAAAAAGAGCCTGCTCACCAGGCGGCTGCTGGGATAGGGGATAGAGGAAAGAAGCTTAATCAGACCAGTCCTTCCCTGCTGAAAGATCAATGTTTCCTCATTCAATCCATTATTGTTTTGTGACCGGCTTCACTCACAAGTTCAGCCACTTACAGATTCAGGAGATGACCAGAATTTTTTTTTAAATTCCTCCTGGGCAGAGAAATTGGGAATCAGTTTACGGGAATTCACCTGTCCTCAGGCAGTGTTTTTGGTGACCCTTAAAGCAGCACTATGCAACAATTTGCCCCTTTTTAAGGTCTGTTTTTTTTTATGAGCAACTACTTTTTGTGTCCTCTTCAAATGAATGTTGATGGTACATGGTCATGTGAAGGACTGATAAACACACCTTGTCAATCCCACCCTCCAGGCTATGCACTATGCAGTTCTGTGGTCCAGGGAACATCCATTACGTGAAGATGATGTAAGAAACGCCTTAACAGCATGACATCGCCAATAATGTCACAAAAAATAAGCTAGTTAGCATGTTAGCAAGCTTTTTATCATTACCAGCCCAGTTTGTTGGTAGCCTTTGCAAGGTTTTTGCATGCTTTATAGGTCCAAAACTCCATAAAGTTGCTTTAATGTGACCGGATGTTTGGGTCTTTGTGATGGCCTGTGGCACCTGCTTCAGGAACAAGACTGGTAACCGACCCCCTGCTGGCCATCTGAGACCCCCGCCTGTGCCTCAGCGGACCTGCTCTTTCATTGCAGTGATTTCCATCACTGGACTTCCTGAGTCTAATGGTACCACCTGCATTTTGACTGTTGTTGAACGCTTCTCTAAGGCAGCTCACTTTGCTCCTCCCCCCAAGCTCCCGTCTGCTAAGGAGGCGGCAGACCTTTTGATTAATCATGTCTTCAGGATGCGTGGTTTACCAGTGCATTTCATGGTTTACCAGTGCACATTGATTCGTGGTTTACCAGTGCACATTGCTTCATGGTGTACCAGTGCACATTGCTTCGTGGTTTACCAGTGCACATTGCTTCTGACAGGGGGCCCCAGTTTACAGCAGATGTTTGTAAGCTCACTGGCGCCACACGCAGTTTTTCCCTCAGGTTTTTTACCTGCAGACCAATGGCCAGACCGAGCACGTGAACCAGCCGTGAGCGCGTAGACCATGAATAATCTCCTCCACTGATGTACATTCTGAAAAACATGTGGCTGTCTGTTCAGAGCAGACCAACTGGGTATCCTAGTGGAGGAGATGCAGTAGTAGAAATGTTTCCGCCTTGCACAAGCAGTAATGTGGAACTGCTTTGTGACCTAATTCTCCTGAACCGCCATTTAAACTAAACCCAAATGCTGACAAAGGCAGTGAGGCATTTATGATTGAAGGCATCTGTGCAAAAAAGACCCGGAGGATGTGTGCCATTCCCAGATTGTTGCTTAATGCTTACATTATTAATATATATATATATATATAAATATATATATTATAATTAATATATATATAATATTGTAGCACCCACGAAAACCGAGTGCCTTCAATAATGGGTGACCTTTCTATGATCAGATATGCAATTCCAAGAAATGGGAGAATTTTCTGTCTTTAAGGTGAATTTCATAAAAAGACCTCTGCATTCTTGGACTGCAGTGAGGTACAGTTCATCTTTGTCTGGACTCAACGTCAGCGCAGCAGATGCTGTTCCCTGGGGGGGGGGGGGGGTGTTGCCGTGTTACGACACGTAATGGCTATTACACGCCTTAATATAACATGATGGCCAGGCAGTAGTTAATGTCACTTCCTCTTCCTCATTCCCTCCCATAATTCCCTCTTCCACTAGATGGTGGCCATGCTCAACAGCAGCTCATTTACAGATGCACCTGTTCCTTCGCCTGTAATTGAGACAGAGGAGCCTGTGTAGCTCAACAGGGCCCGAGTGTAACAAGCTGTTACACACTTTTACAGACAGCATAGAGAGAGAGCTGAAGTACTTTCACTCCTGTTAAACCTGAACGACTCCACAGGCTGGAGAGAAAACACTTGCACACTCAAATCCACACTTGCACACTCTTGCACACTCAAATCCACTCTTGCACACTCAAATCCACACTTGCACACTCTTGCACACTCAAATCCACTCTTGCACACTCATCCACACTTGCACACTCAAATCCACACTTGCACACTCAAATCCACACTTGCCCACTCAAATCCACATCTGCACACTCAAATCCACTCTTGCACACTCAAATCCACTCTTGCCCACTCAAGCACACACCTGCACACTCAAATCCACTCTTTCTTATTTGCTTCCAACTGAAGGAAGAGACCAGAAGGAAGAGACCAAAAAAATGCTGTTAGCAGAAAACACAAAATTGAAAGGAGAGTTTGCAAACAAACTTCAGTTTGGCTCTGGCCTAATGTAATGTAAAATAACAGAACACATGTCCATCCCTGACCAAAGATGGACAGTTCACTTCACTTGGTCCCCGGGCGCTACAAGCTGCCCACTGCTCCTGGGGGGTCCTTGAGGAAGGATTGTCCAGGATTGGAAAAAGCAGAAAATAAATTCACCGCGACCTCAGGCCTACCTGCGTGTGTGTGTGTGTGTGTGTGTGTCCTGTGTCGCCTCCATATATGCACGTGTGTGTTCCAGTGTGTCGTGTGTGCCATTAAAAACCTGACAAAGGTAAATTAAGTTAAATCATGAGTTATACAGTAGATCATCATTAGTCACGTCAGTTATAGGCTAGATCATCATTAGTTATAGGCCCACAAGTGACAAAAGAAATTATCATTTGCAGTACATGGAGTGAGAACGTGGTCCATCTAATCATTGTTAACTTGCAGCTATGCACTACCTGTGTTGTACATGGTGGTTGTTAGGGTGTGGCTTTGTTTTTTTATGGTATATTGCTATAGGAGATAGTTGCTATGGAACCGCTTTGGCAGTGTGACTTGTATACAGTGTGTTTGCTGCAGTGGGCACTAAGGTATATAAGATGGTTGCTATGTGGTTGCTACAGTACGCCTTATGAACCGTAAATAGGTCAAGTTGACATCAAAGCAGCTTCAATCAGCCATTATGAATCTGTGTGTATGCTTATGTCATATGCCTTATGCAGGTTTGAGAGAGTCCTAAAGTAAAGTATTCCAGTTATTTCTAACCTCGCCATTCTGCCGCGATGGTAAATAATTAAATGAACCATCATTTTCTTCTCTCTTTAAACTGTAGAAATCCTTTTTGAAGAGTGAAGAGAACACAGCGTGTAGATTGATCTTCTTCAGAAACCTTCATTAAAGAGTGCAGTAGGTTTGCTGTGCCCTTTGTTCATTTTTTTAAATGATTTCTACAGGGTTGTCTTCCTCCTCTCTGCACCCTGCTCACTTGGGTGCCTCTGTGCGATGACTACTGACCTGGAAACATGCCTAGAGAGTCCCCTGCCTCCAGATAAGTGGCGTTCAAAAGGGAAAAGACCCTGACTTAGATGCTAAATGAACTATGCTGTGCACATTTAGCGTAGTTCAAATCACGGGCAAACTGACAGCCAGACACGCACATTTGGAACAGATTTGGCTCACATATGGTCCATGAAAAAAAAAAAACAGTGTGCGCATATCTGAGTGATGGCTCTTGTTGCCGGGGCCTCACTGCCGTAAGCTGTGGGTATTTCATGTGGTCAGGATGAACAGCAATCCATGTCAATCCACACTTAATGCTTTCAATCAAAATATTCAAATGTCCAGCACCCTACACAGTCCTACGCCGCACACAGAAAGCTACCGAAGTACATGAGATACATTACCAAGACTGAATACAAGTGTGCTCAAACGGTTAGTAATGTGTTTCCCTTACGCCAGGGAGTGCCTGCCACTGCTGCCTGTATGTACGTGAACACTACTGTGGATTAAGCCCGAATCAGAGTATTAAGCTTTTAATGGTCTCAGAGTTGGGACGTCTGCCAAATAAACACTGTGCTGTACGTGCCTGGAGTGAGTGCTCCTCTCAGTCTCCTATCATGAGTCTCCCTCTCCCATATACATGCAAACACACACACACACACACACACACACACACACATACATACACACACATACACACACACACACTCAGACACACACACACACACACACACTCACACACTCAGACACAGACATATGTATGCACCCATCTCCTCTCCCAACACACACACACACACACACACACACACACATACACACACACACACTCAGACACACACACTCACACACTCAGACACAGACATATGTATGCACCCATCTCCCCTCCCAACACACACACACACACACACACACACACATACACACACACACACTCAGACACACACACACACACACACACACACACACACTCACACACTCAGACACAGACATATGTATGCACCCATCTCCCCTCCCAACACACACACACACACACTCAGACATATGTATGCACCGATCTCCCCTTTTCAAACATACACACACATGCACATGCATGTGGACACAAAACACACACACACACACACACACACACACACACACACACACACACAGACATAAGAATGCACTCATCTTCCCTCCCAACATATACACACACACACACACACACACACACACACACACATAAGTATGCACCCATCTCCCCTCCAAACATACACACACATGCACATGCACATCCACATGCATATGGACACAAAACACACACACACACACACACACACACACACACACACACACACACACACACACACACACACACACACACACACACACCTAAAGCACATTATGCTGCAGGAATGTGTTGCAGTGCTCTGTCTCTCTGCAGCAGAGCTAAGTGCATGGTCCTGGCTCCCACTACCCGGTTCTGTCCCTCAACCTGCAGGGAGGCACCTTGACCTCCAGGGGGCAGCTGTACTCTCACCTGGGCCTGGGTTTCCCGATAAGGATGATTCTTAGCGGTTACGAGTGCTCTCCACGAGTGAATCTACGAGCGTTCGTTTATGTTTTTTTGCACGTGTTTCCCAATCAAGCGAACGTGCCTGCCTTGCTCTTAAGTATGCCTAGTACTTAACGGACGCTGTCCATGTAAACAGTGCTGAAATATGACCTAATTTGGTGATAACAGGTGACTTCTCTGAGTAGGTCTGACACACACATACAAATAATGCCAATGATTTAAAATATATAATATTACACCGTGTTTAGATTTGTTTGTTGTATGATGTGTCAATATATAAGGCCTACTAAAGACGTCCAACATAAGCCTGCTCATTGCCACTTGCAAGTGTTCAGTGATCGGCATGCTGCAAGCGCTTTAGGGTATTCTTCGATTTGACCCATTCTTCGATTTGAGGATGAGGAAGAGTTCGAGGACATAAATGTAGGCCTATGGGCTATGGCTGATGTTGATGCAGCACAAGTTCGGTAGGCTATGTGTTCGTTCCTCCGCTCCCCCGCCGTTTTTTTTTTTATCTCTCTCTGTGTTACAACTTCGTTCCCTAATCTCTTCCACTTTCTGCACCAACTGAGGTGGGCCTAGGCCCTACTGAATTTAGGCTACAATATGCCCCCCCCCCCCATCCTCCTCCCCCCTTTCGAAAAAGAGGAAACAATTAGGCTTAGACAACTGGAGGAACCAAGAACGAGCCTGCCAGTGTCTCATTGCAGACATTTGCCAAATACGTGTCCATAGTTTAATCATATTTCTGTGAACGTAAAATATCTTAATAAAAAAACTAAGAGGTGCCTCCAATAAAATATAGTAAAGGACGAGAACTTACGTCGCAATAACATGGATACATTTATTGTTAGTTAGTAATTTCCCAGTACGTCCTGCTGGTGACCCCAGCGAGGAGGCCGTGTTAAGAAGCTCTTAATTGTCTATGACTACTCCAGATCGCACGTTAATCTACGAGCTTACTCAAGTACTGCCTAAATTACGATGCTTTCGGGAAACGCTCCAAAATTGTGAGATGATTCTTACGAGAGATTCTTCGAACTACTTGGGCCTACAATGCTTTTGGGAGACCTTGGAAACACGTATGCACCCATCTCCCCTCCCAACACACACACACACACACACACACACACACACACACACACACACACACACACACACACACACACACACACACACACACACACACACACACACACACTCATACACACACACACGAGAGATTCTTCGAACTACTTAGGCCTACAATGCTTTTGGGAGACTTTGGAAACATTCTCCCACCACTCTTCCCTCACCTGACTGCCATCAGTCCAAATAGCGGTGCATGCCTGCCTGCCTGCCTTCCTCCATGGTTCAGTGGTCTGTGATGGGGCGTAGCAGCGTTTAGTATAGCCTGGTCTCTGAACTGTGGTGGCCTTCTGTTTCGCCTCAGTTTTCTTTCTGGTTTCTCCTGACTCCTGGTCTCTTTTTTTTGTGATTACTCTGTTTGGTCTGCCTGTTTTGTGTTGTTTTCCTATTCTCACGGAGCTTCTCAGTTTTACTCATTAAAGCTTGGAACCAATGTGCCTAATCCTGGAAACAGATATGTGTGTTTAGTGTTTGGTGTACAGAGACAGGGAACAACCCCACTGCCCCAAACCGCACACACACACGCACGCACGCACGCACGCACGCACGCACGCACACACGCACACACACACATGCACACACACACACACACACACACACACACACATTCTCTTTTAGTTGCTGTTGACACACATAAGGCTATCCTCAGCTGCAGCACATAAGGGAGACTCCAGTAAAGTTATCTTATCTTTGAGAGGAAAGCTTTCGAGGGATGGACATATTTTCTGTCAGGATAAGAGCAATACATTTGGAAAGCTATTAATAATTAAAGCTGTTCAACTGGAAATAAAGTTTTTAGAAAACTGCATTCCAAGTGAATATGCAAGAAGATGTTTCAAGGGAGTTTTTCACCACAACAACAAAAAAAGTCGTCTGGCTTGTTTCACTGATACCGAGTGAGGACAAAAAAGACTGATGAACTAAACAATATTAGAAATAAAAAAACTACCTACACAGGGGAACACACACACACACACCCACACCCACACCCACACACACACACACACACACACACACACACACATACCAGTGGGTGAAACAGATGTGTAGAATCATAGTGTGTAATAATTCAATTAATCATTCTGTTCCCTTTGACTCCATGGAGAGAAAACCTTGACTTAGCACCTTCATAAAGAACCCATCTCCTCATTTAAAAACCCCCAAATCTATCATGTTAGGAACAAGGCACCCTTCCAAGACACCAGATATGAGTGGACATTTGATACGGCAGCACCTGTATCTCCTCGTTCTTCCACTGAAGTGCGCACACACACACCCGGGCCGGGCACAGAAGGGAACACAGAGAGAGCCGCGTCGGCACGGCAACATCTGCAGCGCGTTGAGCCCGTAGCTAGGCCCTCGGAGCCAGCTGCCGTGCGTGTGTCCGCCAGCTTGTTTCATGTTTTATGTCGGGGCCGCTTTGAAAACAACAGGCACGGCGAATCCTGCTTCCCTGCCCAGCAGCTGCGGCGAGGTGCCGGGGTGTGTGTGTGTGGGGGGGGGGGGGGGGGGGACGGGGGGGGGGGGGTGGGGTGGGGGTGTGTGACAATACCAACCCCTGCTACACTCATTACCAAGGCGGCCTAACCTCTCCTGTCTGAACAAGTGGTGGAGAACTTTAGCCATACAGCACCTCTGGTGAACATGCATCGGATAGCTACATCTCTGGAAGTGGGATATACTGTATAGTGCAGAACAGTGCAGTGACCACATCTATAATGACCTAGTGGGATATACTGTATAGTGCAGAACAGTGCAGTGACCACATCTATAATGACCTAGTGGGATATACTGTATAGTGCAGACCAGTGCAGTGACCACATCTATAATGACCAAGCTGAAGAAGGAAACACTTTTGGAGCCAAAACGGTGCACACCACACGACCCCATCCACACGGCTGTGTGTGTGTGTGTGTGTGTGTGTGTGTGTGTGTGTGTGTGTGTGTGCGTCTGCACCATGACCACACGACCCCATCCACACGGCTTAATGGTGTAAATAATTGTAAGAAAATGTCCCTGCGCACCTTGAAATACTTAACCTCCACATAACAGTTTGATTAAAGCCGAGAGCCGAGGGGATCTGCCGCAACAGAGGAGCCCGTCTGGAACATCTCAGCGCTAAAGTGTACGGCCTGCTCTGGCTACTCAGAGAAGAGAAACATCTCACCAGGAGGGTTTCTCCTCATCTGGCAGGGTTATCAAAGAGGTTGTGTAATGGAAATTGTGACGATACTCACCAAAAGTATGCATTTGGTCACCATTTTAGTTTAGAAGTAAATATGTCACCATTAAAACTGAGGGCTATTTGGCTTCCATATTTCATTGAGGCATTGAGGCAATGAAGCATTGAGGCAAGGCGATATGGGAGCTGGATCTTTGACCCTTGCAGTTGTCTAGGGCAGCTGAAACACTGCTGTGGGCATGAGTGGTTGGCACGTGCCAGGGGTGGACAGGTGCAGTTCTGCCCAGCAGCTCCCCTCTCTGGCGCAGTCTCAGCACGCTTGGACCTGTGTGTGTGTGTGTGTGTGTGTATGTGTGTGTGTGTGGGGGGGGGGGGGAGCTTGGAGCTGAATACTGTACTATGAAAGCCTCAGCAAATGGACAAGTAATGTGTGGTGTTGACAAAGCGTGTTTTCAAGTCCAGGCTGTGTGTGTTCTAAAGTGTCAATCTAAATCTAATGGCAGTTTCCGGGAGTTGTGAATGTGCATCGCTGTGCACCCCGCAGGAGCCCGTCAGAGCCGCCGCTGCAAACACAGAGTACAGAGGAGACTAAAGAGCCGGAGACACAATGCATACCAAGGCTGTGAGAGGCGTGCAGAGAAAGAGAGAGAGAGAGAGAGAGAGAGAGAGAGAGAGAGAGAGAAAAGAAACAGACTCCTTATTACACGAATTTTGACCCCCCAATTCAACACTCTGACAGGTGCACTGAGCAGGAGAAGAGAAGAGAAGAGGAGCTCTTAAGGACCCGGGGGGGGGGCGCGGGGGCGGGGGGCGGGGGGGCGGGGGGGGGCGGAGCGACAACAAAACCCCCCTGCGACCGTGGGCATAATGATCTCTCATTCATCACCTACATGGCTTTCTTTCCGGCACAGTGGCTACTGTGTATCAACTCTGTCACCCCCCTACCCCCCCCCCACCAGGACAGAAAGGGGCCATGCGTGCACATCTGCGTTTGTCATTGGCAAGGGCTGTGTGCCCCCCCCCCCCCCCCCCTCTTGACACTTGGCCGCACACAGGCGCTCAGCCAGCACCTCATCACATGTTTTCCCCTGACCCAAAAACAAAACAAGGACACAAATGGATGGGAAGTGCCTGTGGGGGGGTGCGGGGGTGCGGGGGGTGGTTTCCTCATCATATTTCATTTTGAGAAACAGGCAATTTGATGGAAATTAGCTAAAGACATTTTGATACATTCAGAGCTATGTTTCTGAATTGATAAATAGGTAGTTTCATGGAAATTAGCCTAAACACATTTTGATACATTAAGAGCTATGTTTCCGAATTGAGAAATAGGTAGTTTTATAAAAAATGAGCTAACGATATTTTGATACATTCAGAGCTAAGTTTCTGAACTGTTACTGACCAAAAAGGAGGCAGGTTAACAAATTCTATTAAGTTTAAATATTTTTTCCATTATTCTGAAGCAGGAGACCCAGGGACCCACTGCCCAGAACTACTCCTGCATACACCACAGGACAAGACATCATGAGCAAGTAAAGCAGCATAAAGGCACAAAATCAGAAAGTAAGTAAATACGTTTTAAAAAAAAGGTAAAGAAAGGAACGGCCAGGCACTGCTTGTGCTGCTCTCTGGCATTGCAGAAGGGATGACCTCATAGACGCACAGCTATGATAACAGACTTAGACTGTGGCATGTCGCCTTCCCATGGTGAAGACTTACAAGGACTGAACCATTAACATTTTATCACAAACCATTAACACTCCATCCCAAATCTAACCATGCTTTTAGAGATGATGACACATACTGACATTTGAGCTACTGACAAGATTATTGCTATACTTCAATCATCTTTTTCTGGGCTATTTGATCTGCATATTTGACATGCATTGAGTGGAACATATCAAAGCTTACACCGGCAAGTCAAATATTTCATGGATATCCATTAAGGACCATTTGCCCGATGCAGAATAACACAAACCTTTTCTCAATGGACCTGAAAGGTTCAGTTTTCCTCTTCACAAAAACCTGACAGCACTACTCCAAGCCAAAGTGCTTCGCCTGGTTGGACCGAAAGCAACAGTTCTCAAGGCCTCCTCTGCCTCTGCCCGGCAGTGTGATTAATAAGACTCCAGTCAGAGCTGCCACTCAGGTGCCTCTGGGCCTTTGTTCAGGCCAACCTGAGGCCAGGCAGTGCCTGAAAGGCTGAAACTCTTTCTTTAGACAGGGTTGCACAGTCATAGTCAGGGCTGAAACTCTTTCTTTAGACAGGGTTGCTGCACAGTCATAGTCAAGGCTTAGTCCCATATCATATTCAGTCTCCCTATTAGTGTACTTAAGTAAATAATAATATAAACGTTTTTAAGGGCTTATTATTACATGTTATTTAACCAAACCCCAAAGTAGATTGTGTAATACTATCAGAGAAAGTACATAGCAATTACAGTTAGTCTAATTAAGTGTATTAAGCAGACAGTTCAAATGGGCACAAATGTGCCCTCAACGAGATTTAATTAAGAAAAGAAAAGACAGACCCGTTCGACTCCGGTAACAGTTCCTCTTGAACAGGCTAAACCCAGGTCCCTCAGAGCTGACCTGGGTTCAGTATACACTATCAGAACTAAACTATACTGGGTTCAGTACACACTAGCAGAACTAAACTATACTGGGTTCAGTACACACTAGCAGAACTAAACTATACTGGGTTCAGTACACACTATCAGAACTAAACTATACTGGGTTCAGTATACACTATCAGAACTAAACTATACTGGGTTCAGTATACACCAGCAGAACTAAACTATACTGGGTTCAGTATACACTAGCAGAACTAAACTATACTGGGTTCAGTACACACCAGCAGAACTAAACTATACTGGGTTCAGTACACACTATCAGAACTAAACTATACTGGGTTCAGTACACACTAGCAGAACTAAACTATACTGGGTTCAGTACACACTATCAGAACTAAACTATACTGGGTTCAGTATACACTATCAGAACTAAACTATACTGGGTTCAGTATACACCAGCAGAACTAAATCATCAGAGCTGACCTGGGTTCAGTACACACTAGCAGAACTAAACTATACTGGGTTCAGTACACACCAGCAGAACTAAATCATCAGAGCTGACCTGGGTTCAGTACACACTAGCAGAACTAAATCATCAGAGCTGATCTGGGTTCAGTACACACTAGCAGAACTAAATCATCAGAGCTGACCTGGGTTCAGTACACACCAGCAGAACTAAACTATACTGGGTTCAGTACACACTATCAGAACTAAACTATACTGGGTTCAGTACACACTAGCAGAACTAAATCAGCAGCTAGTATGGCTGCGAACTGCCATTAAGATGAATCTGTGCTATGATGGAAAACTCCGAACACGTTTTGAGGAGATGAGAGAGTGCCTGTGTCCGTAACCTCTGACTCACAGAAACGATCCCGCCACATAAGCTGACGCGATGACACCAGAATGACATCATGCTGCCTCCGTCCTTCGTCTTCCTCCACCAGCTCAGCGAAGAGCCCAGAGCCTGTGACATATTGATCATGACCCCCCCCCACCCCCACCCCACCCCTCCCTCCCACACACACTCAAATTGGATTCATTTAATTAACTCACCCACCACTCCACCCAAAATGAAATCTTTTTGATTCAATAAAATGATTAAATCCAGACTCACACCCCTTCGGGCCCCCCCGTGGTGCAACGACGGGAGGCCATTAATGGCACCTCCGCCCGAATTTTGTTGACACACCCTTTTCTCTTTCAGTGACATTTGAACTGTCAATTTCATTTTCATGCTGGTAGTCTCCGCCACTATTAGTATAATCCCAACCCAGTAGAGAACATCCTGTAATTAACGCCAGTGACAGTGGCCAAGGCAGCCTAATGCATTAGATTAACAGGAAACTTGCGTGACATTTTTTTTTTTAATTTCCAAGAAAGCATTTCAATATGGGGCGTGCTTACCCTCTTAGTACTTGAACTGTTTGGCCTAAAAGTGTAATTATCTGTTAATCTATGCGAGCAGCAGGGATTAGCGTGGTCTCCGTAGCCTGTCTATGATACGGTGTGTGCGGGTTGACATAATTCCAACGCGCCCTCTCTCCAAATGCCCCGCAGAAGAAGAAGACACTTTCATGGTGTGATTACGATTGAATTTCACTTCCTGCCATGAAATCACCACAGAAGCAACAGACTCCCACTCAGACAGAACCACACTCTCCCTACGGACACTTAAGACTAGATGTGACACGTCCAAACGACCAAAACTGATTTACCAACTCCTCATCTGTTTGCAAATAAGCGCCACGGTATACTTGGGCACAGAGTAAATCTGTAACTGCAAATCGGCATCAGATCCATTTAGGAATTATGGGTTACGTTTCAGATAAAGGCCACTTAACTTAACTGAAATTGTGCATTATGCTATGGTGATGACGAGATCTAAGCATTTTCTTGTCTTAAAGCAGGACTTTAAACATTCAGCAAATGTGTCGGTGATATGATTCCATTCGGCAGCCACCAAAATCCTGCTGTAAGAAAGGGCCCAACATTTTGACCATGCAACAGCTCCTCCAGTGAACCATGTCAAATCGCCTTACAGTACAAATTCCTGAGAAGTGCATTCCATGCCCAGCTAAACATGTCACTAGGTATAATTTACTTCAAATGTGCACAACGGCATGGAAAGTGAGTAAATCTACTTCGTTGTATTATTTTCCTGGGATAAATGGATTATTTTTGCAAACATCGCATCGTTTACAAACAAAATCACTCTGCCTTGCAAAGTGTTTTAGTTCATGCAAGCGTTTGAGGCTTTAAGGTACTCTGTAGTTCCAGCTACTGACTACTGGACATACTGTAGAGCACTTTTCCAACCTTGACCAAATGGTTAATTGGCATTACCATAAGTGCACATTATGGCACACTAAACAGTACACACTAAACAGTATACACTAAACAGTACACACTAAATAGTATACACTAAACAGTACACACTAAACAGTACACATTAAACAGTACACACTAAACAGTATACACTAAACAGTACACACTAAACAGTATACACTAAATAGTACACACTAAACAGTATACACTAAACAGTACACACTAAACAGTATAAACTAAATAGTACACACTGCACTTCCCATATTCTGGTGACTGGCCCTGGACATCCTTCCCCTCTCTTTAGCTGGGTATAAATCTGCAGTATTGTGTGTGTGTGTGTGTGTGTGTGTGTGTGTGTGT
>NC_045163.1:26283751-26336251 GCF_900700415.2 Clupea harengus | reverse complement strand
TGGGGACAGCATAAGGGACAGAGGAGACACATTGGGACAGAGGAGACACATGGGGACACATGGGGACAGCGCAAGGTCCCGGGACAGGAGCAGCAATGGCAGCAGCGATGACACATGTGGATTAATCGGATTGACCCAGAGGTTATCGCACAGACTTTTATAATGATCACGATATGACGTGTCTCTACTGGCCTCTAAATGAAAAAATAAAAAAAATGGGTTCAGACTTAACTAGAAATTTTCCACATTTGTAGGACAGCTCTCTACGCTGATACACACACACACACACACACACACACACACACACACATCCCTCACACACACACACACACACACACACACACACACACACACACACACACACACTGTTGACTGTGTGCCACACAGCTCTCTACGGCTGGGAGTATTTTTCCATAATACAGATTACACTTCATTTAGGGCATTCCAGTTCGGCCTAAAGCGCACAACTGTTCGTTTCACTTCAGATGAACTGCTAGGGGAAAGGCAAGACAGAGAAATGAGTTCAATAAATATACATAAACAGAGTATGATTAATGATTAGATGAGAGAATTCCACAGGCTCCACAGTTTTCCAGAATTAGTTTGGTTTTTTTGGCCAGAAAGTCACATAAAAGGTTGCAAAACAGCCCAAGGACAAACAGTAAATGAGTCCCTTTGAGTGGCACCTTCAGAAGAATGCAGGTCCCTCATAACCAAACGTCAAAACAGGAAGGAGATTTATCCAAACAAGATTACCTGTCATCATTCCCGTTAAATGATGCTGTCCCCAACTCACACCGCGAGCTGAAAGTGGGCCTTTCTCTTTCCTCTGGGAGACAAGGCGTGCAAAAGATCCCACCAGACAAACACAAATGTTTGGCCTCCCTTCACAGGAGCTTCTACGTGCAATGTTTTATGTTATTGTTATTGATTGCAGGGGGCGACAGTGGTACAGTGGTAGAGAAGTCGTCTAGTAATCAGAAGGTTGCTAGTTCGATTCCCTGTCGAAGTGTCCTTGAGCAAGACACTGAACCCCTAATTGCTCCTGATGTGCAGTGTGCCATCAGTTAAAATGTAAAATGTGTATACATTGTAAGTCGCACATATCTAAGTCGCTTTGGATAAAAGCGTCTGCTAAATGACTAAATGTAATGTAAATGATTGCAGTCTTGGATTTTCAGTGTAGTACATTTTTCTTCACGAATCTATCTATTTCTATCTAATGAATGTATTCCCAGGTGAATTGTGTGCAGGCGTGGCCATAAAGGTATCCGATTCCTTCTTTACAGAGTTCATTTAACCCTGCCCCATGGGCCTTGTGGTCCACTCATATATCAGCTGTTCTCTGAACTAGATAATATAGTTTTAATAGAAAGGTCTGGAGGCGATGACGATGCAACCACATCAACAGCACGTTCCGTGGCATAGAACCTCAAGAACCTCACTCCTGTAACTTCTTTTGAATACTTTTTGTTTTCATATTGTTCTATACTACGAAGTGTCACGACAGAAAGAGCTTTTCTCAAGTAAATGTATTTCATTGGGGGAGGGAGATCTGAAGTCATTCATGCTGCTTCTCTGCTAGCGTACGAGTTTTTTTGAACCAATTGTTGAAAAGAGAGAAAAATATGTCTTTATTTTCCCCTGTTTTCTTAGAAGTCAGATGAGCGTCTGCATTCGCATATATCATCCATCTAGAATATGCATTCGCAAAATATATCATCCATCTAGAATCTGCAATCGCATATCTCATCCATCTAAACAGCAGAACGAGGAGAGGTCATTTGTGTAATCCTGAACTGAAATGCCCGGACAAACTGCTCAATGAATCACCCAGAGAGTTCCTGCCTCAGGAGGAATGTTTGAGACAGTGGCACGGCACGGCACACATTTCTCAGGACTATTGTTCTGCTTCCAGGTGAACACCGACACAAAGAAACATTCAACTCATGAACACCCCAAAGCTCCTTACACCACTGTTTGTTTGCTCATGCCCCATACTCAATGTCGCAATCCTTGGAAAACTAAAGGATTTGAGGTGCATTATTGCCAATACCCAAAACAAAGCCCATCAGAAGCAGAAAGGATAACAGGCTACTCAAACAACGCCTTGGCACAGGAAGCAGTCTTGCCATAACAAGCACTATGCCAGGCACGTTGACTTTCAACAAATCTTTGCTGTCAACTAAGATCAGTTTGAAAACAAAGGCAAAGGATTTTATAAAGTAACAGCAGCACCCCTATTGTGCAGAGGGGATATAGTGGGCAGTTAGAAGCGGGTGAGATTATTGTAGTGTCGACTGTCATTTCAATTCTTTGCGTCAAACAGCATGTGAGTTTAACAAGTAAACATTGAATTATCAGAGGAATAGTTTTCTGGTCAGGTCAAAATGTCAACTATCTTTATGTTCAAACAAAGTCAAATAAATCAAACCAAGCTACTATCTACCCCACATGCCTCGCCCACGACAACACCATGTAATCAGTTTAAATGTTGGACACCAACTTCATAAAAACATTCCAGCAGAACTGGAAAGTAATTGCATGCTCAAGATCATTCTATAAGTGTGGGACAATCAAGCACACGGTTGCCCTCTCTAGGGAGTCTTTATCATACCAGTGGTATTATGTGTGTGATTTAACACCAACTACTGTCACTGGTTTCATGCATTGCCATTCAATGCATTATTGTCCCCAAGGGATCAGTATAATCCATATGTATGTAATACAAATACCGTATTCACCCGAACTGCATTTGCTGGCAAAAAGATCTCAGGCTGTTGTAAACTTGGGCAAAACATGTGTTATCTGAGGATGGTTGAAGGAGTGAGATGGGAACAATATGTGGGTACATAATCCATATACATGGAAGATACGTCTCAAATCGAGGGTGCAGAGCATGCACATCTGAAAAAAAACCACTGTGTTCCTGGAAACACAACATGCTAAGAAGCCGCAGATGCTGTGCTGTGTTGAAATCGACCAGAACACACACAAAAAACCGGTAGGTTACTTAACAAAACACGTATGATATTGAGTGTGCAAACATAGTGCCTTCAATGAAAGTACATCCACAAACAAAAACGACATTGTCGTAAAATGTATCCAGGCTAAATGTTTTTGCATAACCATCATCGCATCCATATGCTACAACGATTGCACACATTCCCGGTGAATCAAATTCAGCACCACCGGCTTAGAGAGCTCCCGCGTCCATCATCGGTCATAACTTAAGTTACGCTCCTGTCCACACGTGGCTGCACGCACTCTGTCCAGTCTCCTGATTGTGATAGACATTTGGGTGTGCTACATGTGATATTAAAGGCTTTGATCAAGCGAACCATTAAACCTATTGCGGCATTTAGGCGGAAGATATAACTTTTCATCGACAAATAGTAGCCCAAAATAAGTTTCCTGCGTAACTTACGATTGGAGCCATGTCATATTGTAAATCAAAGTGGAAAGTATTTGCACCTACCACAGCTTTGGCATAAGACTTTGCTGACATCCTTTCTGACGGCTCGCTTGATCTCGACAGGTGGGAAAGCTGCGGTGAACACCGACGTGTCATTCGTAGACTCCATAAAGAATATATAGCGCGTGTCAGCGCTGAGTGTGAAACAGTTATCTCCGCTGTACCACAGCAGAGAAACAATAGAATCCTTCGCCAGACCTCCCGCCTTGATCTCCCACACTTGGTGGACCCTCACCCTGACGTGATGTGGCTTCAAATCTGATGTCCGGTTTGGCACCGGTTCCTGCACCTCATCGATCAGGTCGTTCATCATCTCCGTGGTACTCTTGTTCACTTTGGCCGCGTTCCGCTGCGCGTTGATGTCACTCTCTTGTCCATCGTCCTGGAGCTTGCCCTCCACTACCACTCCGGACCGGTGCACCAACTCCTGCACCGATTCCAGCCGTGGAGAGGATGGGTTACAAGTGAGACTGCTGCAAAGAGCTCCTTGCGGGTGAAGAGACAAATAAGCAAAACAAACATAAAAGACAGAACGTGTAAAATAATTCCGTGCCATTGAGACATGTGCCTGCATTGTGTCTTGTCTTCGTCTCTGCAAAACCTAGGGCAAAGCGTTGGCAAGTATGCAAAGGAGTGTTAATTCAGATGGAAATGCCGTTTTGCGAGACTGCGAGGTCAACACTACTGAGTTCTCCCTGGCGCCGCAGTTGCAGCCGCGAGAGAGGTGGGCGGAGCTGCAACTGGGAAAGTCTCCGTGTGTGACTGAGGATTCCCTCCATTGGCACGCGCTTTCAGGATTTACGCATTTAACACTGCATTCATTTATGAATCTCTCGGACTTCATGGTAATCCTTTAAAAATATTTTAATGAGAACAAAATTTACGATGAATGAATAATCCATGCAGAGTATATCTCGAAGAGCTCAACACCCTCATCTTTTGGTATAGCGTAGCCTACAGGTATTTTTTTACATTGTTTTACATTTAATGAACGAATCAGTGGCATCAGTGAAATGAATTGCTGAAAAATAAACATAACACAAAAGGTTTGTATACTGACAATTGGTGGTCTTGATCTGCAGGAAAAGGGTGTCTGGACATCAGAAGGTAATCAAAAATGGTTGTAAAACCTCAATAGAATGTGACTCAGAAAACAGCACAATATGACTGCATGGAAAATCTATTTGGAGACAGACCAAACGAGTCTGATCCAGGATTACTCTGCCGTGAACCCAGGTTGGCCCAGTACTGGGTGGTAGCTTACACAAACTGAGAAGTTTGAGGGGACATTTGCCAATGCGATTAAAACTCATTAACCCCATATTTTCTCAACATTAACACAAACTACGCACAACACAGAGTGCAGACATATGACTGAACAGAGTTTAAATTTTTTGAGATTTTAATTTGAACACACATCCATCCATGTTGATCCCCACATGAAATGGAGAGTGAAACCTCCTGTGCTAAAAGTGACACCCAGTTGAGAAACACTATGGTGAATGCCCCCTCTGCAAGTCCACCACAATCACTCCGCTTTCAACTGACAGCCAATTACTGTGCCAAACCCCATCCTAGTTGAAGATGCAGACCACCCACGGTTAAATGGCTTTATTTTCTCTTTGACTTGCTGTGTGTTACATATTTGTCAGGTTTCATTTGTCGATGCCTTTAATTATTCCGTTTCAATTTCAAAAGCCTCTCTCCCCAGACTGGTAACCTTTCATTCCTGTCCTACCCTGCGTATGCTTGCTTGCTTGCTTGCTCCAAGCTTCAGGACATGCTGTCAGTTTCTGAGTGGGTTCCTCGGCATGTCATTAAGTCACCATATGGTCATCGTTTAGCCGTGAGGCATCGGTGTGAGGAATATCATGTTCTTCTCTGTCACATTCAGGACGTGGCCCTCAGGAGCAGCACAATGGGCCCTTTCCCCCGGCCCTGACCACACACTTTCACGCTGGGCAGACGCGTCCAATCAGGAGCCCTCTCCGTTTACCGTCTTCTCCCGTTCCTCCTGTCTCATTCCTTGGCAAAGACCCACCTCCCCCTTACGCCCCCAAAGAACAACGTTTTGAAATGCCCCTGGGTCCGACCACAACAGCCCCTGCCCAGAGGCAGCTGCACATGAGAGAGGCGCCTGTGGCCGGGGCGCCTAGCCTGCCAGGAGCACACACACACACACACACACACACACACACACACACACACACACAGCCTGCCAGGAGCCTGCTCTCCACCTGCTCCCCCCCTCCAGCCGCCCTCCATCTTACCCAGCCTCGGCCAGGGCCTGCCATTGATCCAACACACACACACACACACACACACACAGCCTCGGCCAGGGCCTGCCATTGATCCAACACGTCCAACCGGAGACACATGTGACCACTTGAGCACAGCTGTGCGGGATTCCCCCCCTGCTTGGGCAGAAACACACATGCGTGTGCACTTAAACACACACACACACACACACACACACACACACGCCTTAGGGTTGCATGTTTTGTGTATGCACACCTCCTCAAAAATCATTTGGGCCAACAGGGCAGTTTGACATGAGTGCCACACAGCACCATATGTAAACAGTTAAGTGATTGATTCTGCCCTACAGAACCCCAAGGGTAAGTGCACTAAGAGTGAACCTTATTATGGAGTTCACATTGTTAGGATTCAGTTTACAGGGATTACTTTCTAGCCTCAAACCTCACACATTTCTAAGGAAAGATACTTGTCAGATCTGATTAGGGTTTATTAGACCACCAACGTGACTGCGAAACTGAAAATCCTTTCTGGAAAAAAAAGTGATGCCTAAACAAAAAAATGAAAATCCCTCTGATGTTGTTTCTATTACCATAAAAGGAGATCTGTACTTAGAGCATGAATGCTGTTCATCACATCAGCATCCTCCGTCTAGAGCGGCCTTAGTGGTTAGACAAGTCAGGAACATGGACACTGCTGTAGTCCTTCTCATTGAAATTCCGATCAGCAGGTCCCTTCTGATGACTGTGCAACAGAATCTATTCCTCATACGGTGCATTACGTACTAATGCAGACAAAAAGGTCTCCATGCCGCAAGTCAGCTCTCTGCATCCTTATCGTTTGTGCACCGTGCAAATTAAACATTAAAAATGTCCACAAGAAGTGGATGTATTCCATAGTTGAAAAGGTAAAGATAAAATACACCTGAAGTCATTTAAAATATATGACTTTTTAACTGACTTATACCGTATAAAATGTCATATATCATTTAAAACTGCGAATGTGTATATCGAATAATTTCCCAAAACCATTCTAAACTGTGTGTTTATTGTTTAAGATTAACATGATGTAACATGACTGGGGCATTAATTATGTCATTAGCATGGCGTGACATGACCGGCGCATTCATTATTTCATTAGTCACCCAAGGCAGCTAAACAGCCAGCTTAGTCTCTAACCACTGTTTCATAAACTGAATGAAATACAGTCGATGTTACAAAACAAAACTCTTTAGAATGGCACAACTGACTTCACTATACTGTATAACATGTCATATATCATTTAAAACTGTGACAGTGTATATGTAATCATTTCCTTGAACCACAACTATAACTTGAAGAGAACCTGTATATGAGACAGCTTTTGAATCACTCCGAAACAGGATTTTAAAAGGCTGAAAGCACTGTAGAAGCCCTGCCAAAAAGCATCCTTTCATTGTCTTCCGGTCATCTTAACAGAATGAAAGTGGTTTCAGTGCCACGATTGTGGTCACAAAATGGCTTTGCCAAATCAATGACATCCTCACGTAACGTAGAAGGCACAGTGTTGCCACACTGAACACTTTTTACCAGCTTCTTATGTTCCAGATGTGAGACGCGGTGAGAGACACGAGTTTGTTCTCAAAATAACCCCAGCTGTAGGGCATCAATAAACCGGGGGGCATTTGCATCGCGACCTTCAGTGGTTTACTGGAGCTTTGTCTAAAGACAATGGACCTCAAATGAATGGCAAGAGCCGGACTGAGACAGACATCTGTGCAACACTTCCAGAGCTATTCTTTGCTAATCTCATTACTTCATAATGATGTGAAGAGGCTATGAGAGCTAAACAGTCTAATTTACTGAGGGTAGATGGTTTATGTTTGATCGATGGTTAAAAGTTGTATTGCACCCTTACAAAACAAATGAACCTATTTGAAAGCACAGCCTAATGCATCCTATGTGTGTGTTTGGGACAAATGTGGCCAAATCATCCCACGCCACCATCTGTTCTCAAATGCAACTGCAGTATTAGTGTGATTGGTAGCAACATATTCACTGTGTATATGGGCACTCAGTTTCAAAGACTAATATTTAATATTGCCTCAACCCTGCTCCCATGTCAACTTAACCACTGGAAGAAAAAATAGCCCTCAAATCAATAGTCAACCCTTTCAAAACACCCGATCTCCCTAAAAAGCTCTAGTTGTCCTTGACCATCTCTGAGGCAAAGCCTAGTTAGGCTCTGGCAGGACGTACTTACCTATTAATCTACACAGAGCACAGAGGGACTCGTCGTGGCGCTGGCTTTGACCCAGCTGAGCACTTAGCAGCTCTGCCCACAAACCAGCAGAGGAGCGAGACAGACCCACCAGCACTTACCCACAATCCCCTGGGAGTCCACAGCACAGACATCTGGCTGCTCAGGTCACGTAAAAGGCCATTGGCGTAACAACACAAGACCACGTCAATTTGCCCGAGCTAGTTTTTTCTCTCTCTCTCTTCAATAGGAAATGAATAATCAACAGGAGAGGGGGTGGTGGTGTTCGGAGTAAAGTTACAACCCAAGTTTCTGTTTAGAAATACTTAAGTATTGGTGTCAGACAAGAAAAGACCACACTGGCTGAGACTCAAGTGGCACAATGTTGGTCACAAGAAATCAAAGTGAAATTCCAGCTAAGAAGCTGGAAACCCCCCACCCTGACCCCCCCAAAGAATTAGAGGTATGCAGCAGATGACATACTGATACCGAACACGACTTCATTCACAAATGAAGTGTGAAAACACAAATATGCATAGCGGAAATGTGGATTTAGGAAACTCTGCCTCACAGAAGTGTAGCGATTACATTATGAAGTGTGATTTCCTTTTAAAGCTGTCGGAAATGGTAATGGAAGAACATTCATTTCATACATCACCTGCTGCTATGTTTCACAAGCAGTTAGCGCAGCGGAGCAGGTGGCTACATCTGTCAAACTGCCAATTCAGCCAGCAGAACAATTCCACCTTAAAAAAAAAGCTCAGTTCTCTGGGAAACTGGGGAATGGGAAGCACCATAAAGAGAGAATGCAAAAAAAATGAATTCTCTACAAGTTTAGCTGTATTCTGTGTAATTGCAACTTGGTAAGGGGCTATAAAGCAGAGATTGAACAGTCCGAGAGTCAGTGCATTTGTGCAAGTTAGTCTTTCCCTGAAGTATCAAAATGGCTGTAAAGTCACAGATTGTGGCTGGTTTAAGAGGGGTTTATTGATGAGAGCGTGGTGCCTTTTACGGACACACAGGACGCCGCTGGAGACACACTCCAAAGACTCCCGTCACCCTTGCAGTGGCTAAACGAAGCAGGCAGACGGCTTCATCTTGGAGATCTTGACAGGCACGAAG
The DNA here is from genome assembly GCF_900700415.2 of Clupea harengus. Lineage (NCBI taxonomy): Eukaryota > Metazoa > Chordata > Actinopteri > Clupeiformes > Clupeidae > Clupea > Clupea harengus. Next base: position 26,327,160 of record NC_045163.1, on the reverse strand, counting down.
CGGCCCTCTTTGTGGTACGCGGTATTTATACGACATTGATCCAGTGTCCTTACTTCCATGGGCATCAGCAGATATAAGCAACAGATTCTTTAAAAAAAAAGAAGATCCAGCTTTAACAAAAAAGACAAAAAGTCTTCATTCGACACAACACAACCATTATAGTTATTCATCTGCTTTGTGCAGTGCTGTAAGTCTTCTCCTTTCATGACATGCATGGGAAAGACTTCCTGGAAGACTGTGACGTCACAAATATGTTATGAATCTGCCCGCTTGCTGTTAAGTAGTTCCACTATAGGTTTAGAGTTGTGCTGACTGGACACAAGGAAAGTGGAGGACTGCCTCAACCACTGACTAAGACAGGCAAAGCCGTGCGTTGCTGTGTAGTAATTACACCGTGCAGTATCACTGCATCCTGATGGGTTTAAGTTTTATAATAACAAGCCTCTCTGTTCAGTACAATTTAACATGCATTCCTCACCCTAATGGATGCATCAACAGTTATATACCATGAAAACTCTGGTTGTCATCATCGCCATCAAAGATAAGACTCCACGGGGACTTTAGTTTGACCGGTACTACAGTGCTTAAACAGTGCACAACACAATCACATAAATCACACAATATCAGCCAACAGCTGGGGGGACAGAATTAAAATGTGTGTTTGTGTGTGTGTGTGTGTGTGTGCGTGCATGTGTGTGCGTGCGTGGTGGTATTGGATTATTAAATCCTAAAACGTATCTTTTCATCGCCTTTGCAGCTCATATCAGCCAAGTTGGGTTTAGTATATGTTGGTTGGCCTAGTGACTCTCATCCATTCTGACTGTGTGTTTTGCCTTCCACGAGCATGTGTGCAAATGGCTATGGGGACACATGCAATCACACGGCATCACAACATTACTGCCATCACACACACCACTGACAGCACTCTGGTCAACGTGAGTTGTTTTTCAAAGGTGCTTTATAAATAACAAAGATGTATTTGATTTCAATGTAGACCAATAACAACAGTCAAGAGTCACAAAAATATCATCCTAACATTCAAAGCCCATTTTGGAAGTCTCCGGGTCAGAGCTTTGAGATTGGCGGCCCTCGTGTAGTTCACTAGAGAACATATTCCATATCCTCTCTCATCACAAGTATGCAGTGCACACACAGACACCAGCCAGGATTAAAGGCCAAGACAGGCAGAGGCTTGTGTGGATGCTGCAGTGCAAGAATACATTATCAGGCCGAGGCATCCTCAGCAAATTATGCGTCAAAACAAAATGAGCTCCGCATCCCACTTAAGACTAGTTAAAGGCTGTCAACGAGACATAAACGCATCCCACTTAAGACTAGTTAAAGGCTGTCAAAGAGACATAAACACATCCCACTTAAGACTGGTTAAAGGCTGTCAAAGAGACATAAACACATTCACAAGTTGGCATGTATGCCAGGTCTTCATCTTCTCTTCCAGGGACCTTCTCACCAGTATAGCACACTATCTGTGACAAATAATCCCAGTGCTTTCAGTTAATCTCCAATGAAATTAGTGTCTGCCAAGGGACTGATCTTCCGTGGGATTACATGAACACATGGGGCAAGATGCCATTTCGTCCTCTTTAATGCAGCGCGTGACATTAACTCAGATTTTACAGATTGTCTGTGGCATTATGAATCACTGGGTAAATGAACAACAACATTGTCAACATTTACAATGACAATATACATATACATATATACGTACATATGTATGTATTACAATGGCATCAAAAGTGAATTATTTACACAATTACTTCAGGTATTTTAGCAGCAAAACAAAGAAAGAATGGAGAGGAGTTGTGTTGTTAAAGAGGCGGGTTTTGGTGAGCAGGAAGACTTTACATGAACAGTCCTTTTTTCCGTTTGTTTTTCTTTGCCGAAGCGGCCCCAGAGATGGAGGCCCGTGGAGGAACAGCCCACTCAGGAAGCTTCCTCTTGGCTGTCTGGCTCACATTCTGCAGCGACAACAATATCATATCATTATCAATCATAAATCATATTAATATTACATATATTAATATATATTTATATCAATCCATCATCAAACATATTAATATTATTTATATACACATTGTATATAAATTAATATATATATATATATATATATATATATCAATCATATCAATATCAACATCATTAACCCTCCTCCATGAGTCTCTCTAACCAGTTTGAACCGCAATCCTCCACAAAGTCAGTTCTGCATATCAATGTTCAAAATTAAACAGAACTACAGAGTCTGCCTGGCTGCAGAATGTCTTAGAGAACAAGTTCAAATATCTGTGGGGAGAAAACCGTGTCCTAGGTAACAAACAAACAAACAAACAAACTAATGGCATTTGACAGAAACTTCAATCACTTAACATTTACATTTACATTTAGTCATTTAGCAGACGCTTTTATCCAAAGCGACTTACATATGTGCGACTTACAATGTATACACATTTTACATTTACACTGATGGCACACTGCACATCAGGAGCAATTAGGGGTTCAGTGTCTTGCTCAAGGACGCTTCGACAGGGAATCGAACTAGCAACCTTCTGATTACTAAACGACTTCTCTACCTACTGTACCACTGCCGCCTCTTAACTCTGTCGGGGGACGTCATTATCAAATGATCGGATCTAACACACTTGTGCTGCAGTGCCGTGTGTCTACATGTCCAGGCAGATTAGAGGAGAGGACATCAGTCAGCCACCATTAGATAAGCTGTCTGACCTCGTGACCTTCCCACAGCACGGGGCAGTGTAAACACTGGACAGTCGTGGTAACATCAGGACCACACGGCTTAGTGGAGAACCTAACCTTTGCACCCAAACCTGCTTTCTTCTACACAGAACCATGATCCCAGAGAACCCTCATCTAGCTAAAGAGCAAATGTGGTCAAGACAGATGCTAAGACGTAGCGCCACTAACCCACAATGGGTCTCTACTGCTACATCACATGACTACCTCTCACACACAGCTAATGGTAAAACATACTGCAGATAATACACGCCGTCAATAGCATACATGCAAAGTGAATCACAGAGGGACGATGTTTACATACATCTTACATTTAACATTTAATGAGGGTTGACATTATTGTATTCGTATATATCATACTGACGTATGCATAGACAGTGGGTACTGCCATCATCTCTATACTGGTCTGAGCATGGAAACCCACACTGATGATCAGACTGAGCTTAGAGCCATGCTGGATGAGAATTTTCATGATTCTGTACCCAAGGTTTGGGTCATGTGATTTGCAAAGGGGCACCAATAGATTAATACATTTCCACATAAATAGGGAATATACATTTTGGAAATAGTAGCCGGGATGCATTTCTGGAGTAAACTGGAACTGAAAATGTCCTCCTGGTGTTTGGCGGTCATACCAAAGCTATGCAACTAAAATAAATGTGTCCTATAACTTCACTTTGTGCCAAAATGGACAAATACTTTATTCGCAGATTAAGCTTAAACCTCCTCGAGGGATACATGTCCTGGAAAAATGTTTTGAAAAAAATAAATAAAAAAAATCAACTAATGTCATTGGCTAAAGATGGCACCCTAGCAGGTTGTGATCATGTAACCGTGGGAAAGCAGATAGCAAAAGGGCAGAGCATCACTGTACACCACAAACACAACAGCAGGGTCCATAGAACAGAGTATGCACCCTCTGGGTAAATATGTTCAGGCCCCACAACACACACACACACACACACACACACACACACACACACACACACACACACACACACACACGCACACACAGACAGACATGCACGCAAGTCCAGCCACGTCAATACAGGAAGCCCTGGGCCGGCTAACATCGGATTACCATCCATCACAATTCCTAGTAAGCCATTCCTCTGTCCCTCCAAATTTCATTTTCTTAAGAAGAGCAGGGTTTTTTTTTTTTTTTTGTCTCATTCAATCCAGTCAGCGCTAAATCTTTTGGTGACCTCACTGCAGAGACCCAGGGGAGCGGGGAAACGGATCTGTGCCTTGATCTCTTTAGAAGGAGACCCTAATGCGCACGTATTGATCCAGCGCTTCATTTCAAAAGAGTCCTAAAAAAGAATGCACGAATGACGATCTATTAAGGTTAACTCAGTAAATGAATTCTATCTGAAGTGCAAAAAGTAAAGGTCCATTAACGGTGTATGTGGACCGAGATCAAATAATGTATGACCTAGCACATGCTTCACAGACATTGACAGAAATGATTTGCCCTAATTATACTTTTCTATTTACAGGATCATGCATCATCTATTTAAAACGGTCGTGACAGCCTCTTTTTAAACATTATTCTTTGTCCAATGTCAAATTGGTGAGGCTGCACCTGCAAAATACATACATGCTCCTGACGGTATGACGGGTAAAATACATACATGCTCCTGGCGGTGTGAAGGTTTAAATACATACACGCTCCTGACGGTGTGAAGGGTTAAATACATACATGCTCCTGACAGTGTGAAGGGTTAAATACATACATGCTCCTGACAGTGTGAAGGGTTAAATAAAGGGTTGTACAGGGAATCAGATGCCCATCCGATGTCAATAAATCCTGTAAGATACTTCATTGAGGTTTATGAGGCTACAAGTGTCCAAATTTGTTTTACATGAACATGTTTTATCTGCATTTACAAATATAGGAGGTGGGAGAACAGAATCAATACAGTAGTATTGCTATATTGTAGTAGCACAATTCACCATATTATATTGATAAAGCAGTGCCGAGTATAACTATATTTATTTATTTAATATTATGATTTTACTTTTATTTGGGACATACTCTGACAGAAGTCTCTTAAGCAGAAACTTCAAGAATCACAATAATGTTGTATCCCATCATCACCTCTGTGGCATTTCCCCCCCCTCAACTTCCAACACAGCGCACATTATTAGTATCTGGTTATATTTATGTTGACCTCAGTCACATATATGCGTCTGCAATGACTTTGTATACATTCCTTCTTCTTGACCTGTCAAAAGTTCTGGGCTTTGACCTGGCAGAGGGCAACAAGCAGGTGGAAACCTTTGCACCAGGACAGGCCAAACAGAAGAGAATCCAGATGTGTGTGTGTGTGTGTGTGCGTGCGTGCGTGCGTGCGTGCGTGCGTGCGTGCGTGCGTGCGTGCGTGCGTGCGTGCGTGCGTGCGTGTGCGTCTGTCTGTCTGGTTGCATGCGTGCAAGTGTCTGTGTGAACATGGACTATGGACTGTATAAGTGGGTGCTTAGAGGACGGAGTGCTAACTAACGTGTGCATGTACGTGACTGTGTTTATGTGTGTCTGTCTTCCACCGAGTCGCACAAGTCAAACAGAAGCTGCGCTCCGGAGGAGAAGGTCGAGTCCTTGCGTCGTTAGCTCAGACCGCCCAAACAAAGCTGATCTGATTGACCTCGCTTCACACGTGAGATCGCTGGCAGGGTCAAAAGGTCAGCGCACACGAGGAGCGTCACAAACATGCCAGCTCATCAGCCACTGGGTGGCTGTTCCACCACATTTGAACACACTGACACATTTACAGGCCTGAATTTACATTTACACCCAAGTCTTTTAGCAGATGGACTTACTTACACGAAGGCATTTGACAGTGAGGTGAAACCACTGGGCCAAAGCTTTTATCTTAGCTTGTTAACTTACGGCCAACTAGTAAAAGAACCTTGCTCTATGCTATGGGAAAGCGCAACATAAAATATACGTTATGTAAAACAATAAAACTCCTTGAGCAGAAGCATAACCCAGCATCTAATAACTTAATCATTTTATTAAGATATTAAACCCTAACAGGACCACAGGTGAGTCTGGCAATTTGCAGAGTGCAAAAGGAGGCCCACCGGGAAGAATGGAGGTCTTCTGCTTTGAAGAGGATTTATGAGGCCACGGGCAATAAGAGGTTACGACTCCTACAGGGCCTGGGCCACACACACACATACCTCCAGTGCAACTGGCCCCCGCACACACACACACACACACACACATACCTCCAGCACAACTGGCCACCGCACACACACACACACATACATACCTCCAGCGCAACTGGCCACCGCACACACACACACACACACACACACATACATACCTCCAGCGCAACTGGCCACCGCACACACACACACACATACATACCTCCAGCGCAACTGGCCACCGCACACACACACACACACACACACACACATACATACCTCCAGCGCAACTGGCCACCGCACACACACACACACGAACCTCCAGCGCAACTGGTCAGTCACTTCCTTGCAGATGTTTGATTCAAAATCCATATCTGCTCAATGGCTTTTCTGGGGCGCAGCATTGACGGGTTATAAAATGCTAAATGAGGACTGATTTCTAGAATGTTCTGGTGGCGTAACGACAGCCTCCACATTTTGTCCCAGGGACCCCCTGACAAGCAAACCCCACAGCCAATTAGAGGAGGCAGAGGAGTGGGTCAAAGGTCAAGGCTTTTTCCTCTTTATCTTCGCCTTTACTCCATGGGGTGTTGAACCCGTGACCTCTGACCTCTGCCTCACCAGCGCCGTGCTCCCCAGGTTAAGCTAAGTTAAGGATATTACCCCTGTGTTGTAATGAGCCGTCATCACGGGCGCTAATCGCCACCCACGGCAGATTTGGAGGCTAATCTCGCAACGCGGACGACATGAGGAGGATCTACCTGCTGCGGTGGGGAGTCGGCGAACAGCTCCTGGGTGTCGGTGTCCAGCTCTTCCTGGTTCCAGGAGGCTAACTCCATGGCGGAGGTGTGAGGGGCAGCTAGAGGGGCAACTAGAGAGGCAACTACAGGGGCATTTCCGGCACAGGACTTGCCACGAGCAGCGCTGGTGTCGCTCACCCCAACCTCATCCTGAGGAAAACAGATTGTGAAAAAGTTAAAGGATTAGTTACAAAGTCTAGAAAGTTCCACTCACAAGAAAATGTATTGAAATGGAAATTCCAATCAGTACAGAAAGTGCTTCCAAACACACTGCTTATTTAGAAAGCAGTTAATGCTAAATTAACTTACTCAATTACCCAAAGTCTTCCAGCAACAGAGTGCTGAAAACAAAATGCTAAATACAAATACAAAAATGCTTCAAAATCTCTGAAAATGAATTAAAGGTATGGGTACAACAAATGCGTCATTTCTTAATTATGTTAATATATATTCTTTACGAGCGTTTCTCACTGACCTGGCAAACCAATGACCAGAAGCACCTACAACAATCAATCAGAATGTACAGAATATGCTTCAAACACTGCGCTTTCAGGGGGAAAACAACGCTGTGTCAGTTAGCCCTTTGGACATGCATGGACACAGTGGGGATGTTACCGGTGCTGCAGTGTGAGGAGTGAGTGAGTGAGTGAGTGAGTGAGTGAGTGAATGAATGAATGAATGAATGAATGAGTGAGTGAGTGAGTGAGTGAGTCTCAATGCCTTCGCTGAGAGTGTGAGAAGGCTGTGGGCTCTATTGAGTGAGTGAGTGAGTGAGTGAGGAGGCTGTGGGCTATATTGAGGAGTGAGTGAGTGAGTGAGTGAGTGAGTGAGTGAGTGAGTGAGTGAGTGAGTGAGTGGGTGAGTGAGGAGGCTGTGGGCTCTATTGAGGAGTGAGTGAGTGAGTGAGTGAGTGAGTGAGTGAGAGAGTGGGTGAGGAGGCTGTGGGCTATATTGAGGAGTGAGTGAGTGAGTGAGTGAGTGAGTGAGTGAGTGATCCTCAATGCCTTTGCTGAGAGTGTGAGAAGGCTGTGGGCTATATTGAGGAGTGAGTGAGTGAGTGAGTGTGTGGAGTGAGTGAGTGAGTGAGTGAGTGAGTGAGTGAGTGAGTGAGTGTGTGAGTGTGTGAGGAGGCTGTGGGCTCTATTGAGGAGTGAGTGAGTGAGTGAGTGTGTGAGAGAGTGTGTGAGAGAGTGAGTGAGTGAGTGAGTGAGTGGGTGAGTGGGTGAGGAGGCTGTGGGCTATATTGAGGAGTGAGTGAGTGAGTGAGTGAGTGAGTGAGTGATCCTCAATGCCTTTGCTGAGAGTGTGAGAAGGCTGTGGGCTATATTGAGGAGTGAGTGAGTGAGTGAGTGTGTGGAGTGAGTGAGTGAGTGAGTGAGTGAGTGAGTGTGTGAGTGAGTGTGTGAGGAGGCTGTGGGCTCTATTGAGGAGTGAGTGAGTGAGTGAGTGAGTGAGTGAATGAATGAATGAATGAATGAATGAATGAATGAATGAATCAGTGAGTGAGTGAGTCTCAATGCCTTCGCTGAGAGTGTGAGAAGGCTGTGGGCTCTATTGAGTGAGTGAGTGAGTGAGTGAGTGAGGAGGCTGTGGGCTATATTGAGGAGTGAGTGAGTGAGTGAGTGAGTGAGTGAGTGAGGAGGCTGTGGGCTATATTGAGGAGTGAGTGAGTGAGTGAGTGAGTGAGTGAGTGAGTGAGTGAGTGTGTGAGGAGGCTGTGGGCTCTATTGAGGAGTGAGTGAGTGAGTGAGTGAGTGAGTGAGTGTGTGAGAGAGTGTGTGAGAGAGTGAGTGAGTGAGTGAGTGAGTGAGTGAGTGAGGGATCCTCAATGCCTTCGCTGAGAGTGTGAAAAGGCTGTGGGCTCTATTGAGGAGTGAGTGAGTGAGTGAGTGAGTGAGTGAGAGAGTGTGTGAGAGAGTGAGTGAGTGAGTGAGTGAGTGGGTGAGTGGGTGAGGAGGCTGTGGGCTATATTGAGGAGTGAGTGAGTGAGTGAGTGAGTGAGTGAGTGAGTGATCCTCAATGCCTTTGCTGAGAGTGTGAGAAGGCTGTGGGCTATATTGAGGAGTGAGTGAGTGAGTGTGTGGAGTGAGTGAGTGAGTGAGTGAGTGAGTGTGTGAGGAGGCTGTGGGCTCTATTGAGGAGTGAGTGAGTGAGTGAGTGAGTGAATGAATGAATGAATGAATGAATGAATGAATCAGTGAGTGAGTGAGTCTCAATGCCTTCGCTGAGAGTGTGAGAAGGCTGTGGGCTCTATTGAGTGAGTGAGTGAGTGAGTGAGTGAGGAGGCTGTGGGCTATATTGAGGAGTGAGTGAGTGAGTGAGTGAGTGAGTGAGTGAGTGAGTGAGTGTGTGAGGAGGCTGTGGGCTCTATTGAGGAGTGAGTGAGTGAGTGAGTGAGTGAGTGAGTGAGTGATTGTGTGAGAGAGTGAGTGAGTGAGTGAGTGAGTGAGTGAGTGTGTGAGTGTGTGAGTGAGTGAGTGAGTGAGTGAGTGAGTGAGTGAGTGAGTGAGAGAGTGTGTGAGTGAGTGAGTGAGTGAGTGAGTGAGTGAGTGAGAGAGTGTGTGAGTGAGTGAGTGAGTGAGTGAGTGAGTGAGTGAGTGAGTGAGTGAGTGAGCACATGACAGTGAGTGTGTGAGAGAGTGAGTGAGTGAGTGAGGGATTCTCAGTGCCTTCGCTAAGAGTGTGGAAGGGCTCACCTCTGGCATGGGCATCTCGCTGAAGAGGTCATCTTCACTGCCGTCCAGCTCGTCCAGGGCTGGCTGGACAGTGGACGCCTGGGGAGGCTGGGGCTCAGGTCTGGGGGCCAGGAGGGGCGCAGGTCTGGGGGCCAGGGGGGACGCTGCTCTCAGAGGAGGTGGGGGCTTGGAGGCTTGGATGGGTTTGTCCTGCAGGAGACAACATCATAAATCATCACTGGAACTGAACAGAATCATTACAATAAATAAGCTTCAGAGAAAGAGGAAGAAGATACAACCACATCTCTCTCTTTCCCCCTCTCTCTCGCTCTTTCTTTCCATCTCTCTTTCTCTCTCTCTCCCTCTATCCCTCTCTCTTTCTCTCTCTCCATCTCTCTACCTCTCTGTTGACACAACCACATCACTCTCTCCCTCTCCTTCTCTCTTGATACAACCACCTCTCTCTCTCTCTCTCTATCCCTCTGTCTCTCTCTCCCTCTCTCTATCCCTCTCTCTTTCTCTCTCTCTCCGTCTCTCTCTCCATCTCTCTCTCTCTACCTCTCTGTTGACACAACCACATCTCTCTCTTTCCCCCTCTCTCTCTCTCTCTCTCTCTATCCCTCTGTCTCTCTCTCCCTCTCTCTATCCCTCTCTCTTTCTCTCTCTCTCCGTCTCTCTCTCCATCTCTCTCTCTCTACCTCTCTGTTGACACAACCACATCACTCTCTCTCTCTCTCCTTCTCTCTTGATACAACCACCTCTCTCTCTCTCTCTCTCTCTCTCTTGCTCTCTCCCTCTCTCTCTCCCTCTCTCTATCCCTCGCTCTCTCTCTCTCTCTCTCTCTCTCTCTCTCTCTCTCTCTCCCTCTGTGCTGATACAACCACGTCTTTCTCTCTCTCTGTATAAGAGTGAGATTTACGACGCTTTACGATCCCAATGGAATGCAGACAGATGGAATGTGGTTCCGGAGAGGAAACTATGGATTTGTTTAGCTGGCATGTGGATGGGCACGGGTGGAGGGGCTTGGGAGAGGGACGAGGGCCCCTACATAGTGAGTCTGCATTTCACCGCATAATCCAAAGCTCATCTCGGGAATTTCAGGGGGATCCCAGCAAGAGCTGTTGAGTCTCGGGGCTGGAATGGCTTCGGAATGTGGTGACGAATCAAGTAGTAGGGATCACCGCAGCGTCCAACATGAGGCGGCCTCTGAGGTGAGTCACCCAGAGAGGGACGGAAGTTAGTTTAACTCATTTAGCATGAGGCAAGGTGAGACCCACCACCACATAGACACAAAAACCAACCACCTTTCCCTTCTACTCGTGTCCTCAGAGGCAAACATTTAAGTTCAAAATGAGGTGTATGGGCTATTACACTTCAACATTCTTGGAGTGACACACCACATCCTGAAAGAAAACTACAAAATGCTAAACTGTACTCAAACGCTGTCGGCAGACCAAATCAATCGCCTTGCAGACCAGATCAATACCACTCCGCACCTACTGCTAATGTTTTCCAACCCATCCTGCCTCTCCAAAACGAGAGAAAGGGTCCTGAATACTCCCCCGCAGGCACAGGGACGTCCGCAGACAATCCCAGAGGAAAGGGGAGGGGCGTGATGCCTTGACAACACATCTGTGGCAGAGGGTGCTAAGAAAATAGGTCTGCAGTAATCAGTCTGAAAGGAGGCGCCAGATGTCGGACTGGCCTTTAAAACCTCCCCTCTCTTAATGCAGGTTTTATGAGGTGACGAGCGGCCCAGTCATTGGGCACTAAGGATGGTGTTGACGGAGTGGCTGGCATCACGCAGGCTGGACAGGAGAGGGAAGAAGGGATGTCCCTAATGTTCCCTAATCCCCCAAGATGAGGACCGGAGACGTGGACGCACGATGACATCCGGGGACAGCGAAGACACGAGCATGTCCCTCTGAAGACTCTAATGTCTCTTCCCCTGTGCCACGGAGGAATTATTAAAAGTGTTGCATTGTGACGCATGTCTCTCTCTTCCGATGATCTTAATGAATCCTAGTAAGATGACGGGAGTGTTCTCTTCACCATATTGATCTCTTTGTCAGGACAAAATTGTGGGTAGACACCCATCTTTGATCGGGTCAGACAACGCGCAGAGAGCGTGTTTGCATCACAGCTATGATAAGATTTCATATATATGACCATGTGACTGTCTAAAGACTGCTGTGCTTCTGGCAAGTTCAGCACAAAAAACAGCAATACAGAGACAGACTCAAAGAACACGACGATGCTGAAGAAAAGCCAAGGTCACAAATGAGAAGGAACTATTAACTATTACAGCTAACACAGGATGCTGGCTCCCTCTGCTGGCCGTGAAAGGTCATTATTATCCATGACAATTCCATTTCTACTAATTCTTTTCCTTGAGGTTTACTTGGACAGGAGTAGTGAGGAAAAATACTGGGTGCATTGAACTGCTGTATTTGGGCATAATACATGGGTGTGAATGTGGGTGTGACATGCGAATAGGTGTGTATGGGTGTGAATGGGTGTGAATAGGTGTGAATAGGCGTGAAACACGAATGGACAGAGCGCCCAAGTACTCACTATGCCAAATATTTCCGGAAATAACTTGAGGGCATTCCCTGCAGGCATAATGTCTCATTCTCTCTTCATACAGGAGAGACAGACTAAAACTAAAGAACGGTCTTAATGGACAGGAAGGAACGTGGTCTTAAGAAGATGGGTAAGTGTACCCAAATGTAGCCAGTAGCAGTGACTTGGCAGCATTGTCTCAAATAGCAGGTGTTAGTATACCAACTCGTAGTCAAACAGCAAAACACGAATTTGCTCAAATAGCAACGACCTCATTTCACCAGCATCTGGATCCGATGGCCACTGTCTGGTTGTAAAGACGTGTTGGGTGTTGCTGCCCTCTACTGGTCATGATCATTACTGAATAATTCAGAGACCCATGACTCACCTGCTTCTCTATCCACGCAGGCTCACTCCTCGAGGCCTGGCTGCCACTGGCTGTGCCCTGTTGGACTCCCTCCCTCTGCAGCAGGGTGACGGTGAGGCGCAGCAGGAAGGTGCTGATGTGCTCTGGCACTCGGGCTCGGATGGCCTTCACGTCGCTGAGGTCTGAAAAGAGCCAAGTGTGAGCACACACACACACACACACACACACACACACACACACACACACACACACACACACACACGTGTCTGTGTCTTAGATGGCAGAGGTTTTCAGAGAGCCGTCACATGGAATGGGAAAAGTAACGGCATGCAAGTAATAAATCATATATATATATATAAAAATATAATAATAAATAAAATAAATAAATAAATAAATAAATAAATAAATAAAAGTCTAAATCCTGGATTGTTGGTAGATATCATCAATCTATTGTGTATGCAAACGTTACCAAGTTTGGAATTCAAATTCACTGAGAACTTTCACCAAAGCACGTATTCCACTGGCATGCATGTTGACAGTGATATGAAAGGTGGGTCAGAGACTGCATACTGCACACCTGAGTCAGAGACTGCATACTGCATACCTGAGATAGAGACTGCATACTGCACACCTGAGAGAGAGACTGCATACTGCACACCTGAGATAGAGACTGCATACTGCATACTGCACACCTGAGATAGAGACTGCATACTGCACACCTGAGTCAGAGACTGCTTACTGCACACCTGAGATAGAGACTGCATACTGCACACCTGAGATAGAGACTGCATACTGCATACTGCACACCTGAGATAGAGACTGCATACTGCACACCTGAGATAGAGACTGCATACTGCATACTGCACACCTGAGATAGAGACTGCATACTGCACACCTGAGATAGAGACTGCATACTGCATACTGCACACCTGAGATAGAGACTGCATACTGCACACCTGAGATAGAGACTGCATACTGCATACTGCACACCTGAGATAGAGACTGCATACTGCACACCTGAGATAGAGACTGCATACTGCACACCTGAGTCAGAGACTGCATACCTGAGTTGAGCGGAGGGGAGGTTATGATGCGGGTGATGGTGCTGCGGATGATGGCCGTCAGGCCGGCTCTCTCCACGTCCAGCTGATGGTTGGCCATCAGGGCCTGCAGGAGGTGGGTCTCCACCACGGACAGAGGCAGGCTGCGCGCATCACACACCTGCCTCTGAGGACATCAAAGGGCATCACACACATGAAACACACACACACACACACATGAAACACACACACATGAAACACACAAACACACACACACACACATGATATTAAAAGATAATTACCAGTGGCAACAGTTTTGTGCAACACCAGTGTGACTTGACTGAGGTGTGTGCTGCACAGAGACACACACACACACACACACACACACACACACACACGACACACACACACACACCAGTGTGACTTGACTGAGGTGTGTGCTGCACAGAGACACACGTCTCTTGGTTGATGAAAGCTAGCTAGACCACAGCACATGGTTGTCTAGGGACTGGGTTCATTCATATATTTACATATGATATAGTTTACAAATACAAATGAACATGACATTGACAAAACAATATATCCGTGTTATGGATGTGAGATTACAGGAGAACTTAATGAGGTTGATCTGCTTTGGCAAAGACCCTTGGCATTGGCGTGTAGTTTAGATCTACTTTGGCATAGACCCTTGGCATTGGCGTGTGGTTTAGATCTACTTTGGCAAAGACTCTTGACATTGGCGTGTAGTTTAGAGCTGCTTTGGCAAAGACCCTTGGCATTGGCGTGTAGTTTAGATCTGCTTTGGCAAAGACCCTTGGCATTGTCGTGTAGTTTAGATCTGCTTTGGCAAAGACCCTTGGCATTGGCGTGTAGTTTAGATCTGCTTTGGCAAAGACCCTTGATATTGGCTGGTGCTTCACCTCACCGGAGTGCTTCTTCATCCCCATCCTCACCATCATCAGTCCGCTAGCAGATCAACAACACTTCAAAAGCCTCCAAAACAAACATCAAAGACGTCTCTCCACTCCTCCTTACCAGTGTCTTGCCCTCCAGCTGAAAGAGTCTGTAGGTGACGAGCGCACTGAGGAGCATCGACATGGGCGTAGTGCTGCCCACAGACGGGCAAGTCTGGGCAGGACAGGAGGATGTTGCCGTGGACGACAGGCTCATCTGAGGGGCAGATAACTGAGTGTTAGGTCAAAGTGTTTATTATCGCATACACCAAATGTCTTCAGCGCAGCGAAATTCTTGGCAGCCAACATCTACGCAGTAGACGGCATACAACAGGTAACAAAAATAACATATACCAAAATACCATATACCAGAAATAACATATAACACTATAACATATAACATATAACAAGTAACAACAGTTTGAAATACAAGAAGGGCAGTTTCCAGGGTGGGGAATATTAAATTAAATAAGATAAAAATATGTGCTTATATATATATATATATGTAGCAAGTGTATATGTTAGGCAACAGCGTAGAGTTGTGGGACAGCTAAAGCACCTTTGGTGAGCCTGAAGCGACTTAAGTGGTGAAACAGGCACGTGTTTGGGCATCTGGGATGAAGCAAAGGGGACACGTAATCAGTTCACTATGTTCACTATGTTCAGATAACACGGAACAATGCGCAGAGACTAACGTGACCCGACAAGACGTGACGAAGGATTTGCAATCTGATCATCGCCCATGACCAAAAAAGGATGTAACCGATGACTGTCATACTGAGCACTCCCCGGCAAATATGAGCGTGAAGAGCTGGCATACCTGGAGAGCGTGAGTCTTGCAGAACTGCACAATGGTGTAGAGGAGAGGAGAGGAGAGGAGAGGAGAGGAGAGGAGAGGAGAGCTGGCATACCTGGAGACCGTGAGTCTTGCAGAACTGCACGATGGTCTGCAGCAGGGGCTCCAGCATGATGGACTTGGCTTCACTCACCCCATCCACCTGCTTCAGGCTGGTCAAGGTACAAGGCCTACAGGGGAGACACAACCAGGCTTCAATGAGAAGGAATATGTTGCTGCAGGGATGGCCATGCAATGAGGGAGACAGGAGCTGTGTGTGTGTGTGTGTGTGTGTGTGTGTGTGTGTGTCAAGTTATCAGGGGATTTTTTAACTTCTGCCCAAACTTGAAAAAGGCCTTGGCCATCAACAGGGTTAAAATGGTAACGACTCAGACGGTTTCTTCATTCTTCTTTGTTTTATTTGAGTTAAAATACTTCTTTTCAGCAAACACGTCTTTCCAGGTTGAAAACCTTTACAAGAAACAAACCATAAAATACAGCACTCATAAACTGCCCTCTATCAAATACACAAACAACAACAGTGCATGTAAACTACCACAAAACTCAAACACTAAAGCACACTTTTGCAATAGATTACCAGATAACATCAAACATTGTCTTACCAGTAGCATCCCTGGTAGTGGCCAGCAAGTTATGTCCCCCATTAGCAGTCACCATATGCTTTCCAAACACTCACACTACCTGTGCTTAAGTGACTTGACTTCCTGTATTTCCTGTCATGAGGACCACTTCCTGCTTCACAATAAAAGTTGTATTTTCAAAACAAAAGTCTCTTCCCGGTTACAATCTGACAGCACACCTCCCACTTGAGCTCCTGGTGCCAGAACCCAAGGAGGTCACGTCACTCTTCTCTGGAGCGTGCCGATCTCCTTACAAAGAGATTCGGGCCTGCCAATTGACACCACTTCTTCCAGAACTTATTCACCTCCGACTGGATCACTCTCAGCCTTTTGTAGGGGTAACCCTCAAACTGGAAGTCTCCTGGGTCTCCTCTCAAGCTCGCCCCAGCAGGAGAGAGTTTGGAGTGATATACTCCATGCAATCCTCTTGACTTTGTGCTCTCGCATCTACAGGCCTCTCATTGGCCATATTGGCCGCCATATACACAAAGGTCTGGAATCCTCCCCATGTGAAGACTCCATTACCACCTACGTTCTGGAGGGCTCTCTTTACAGTCCGCACTGCTGCTTTAGCTGCTCCATTTCTATGAGGTGAGTCTGCAGGATGGATCTTCCAGGACCATTTTGTGCCATTCTTGGCCACCTTTTCCTCCACTCCTGACCTTTCCAGATTCTCCAGGAACCGATAGAGGTCTTCAAGGGCAGGTTTGGCCCCGACAAAGTTGGTGCCTGGGTCAGACCATACCTTGCTGGGGTGTCCCCTCAGTGATGTAAATCGTTGATAAGCAAGCAGAAATCCTTCTGCGGACATGTCACTGACAATGTCAGCATGAATGGCTCTGGATGCCATGCAACTGAACACGATACCCCACACCTTCAGCCTCACTCTCTTCTTCACCTCATCTTTCACTTCATATAACCCCTCTTCTTTTGAGGGTGATGCCTCCCACTTTGATTTCTTTGGGGTCTGGTCTTTAAGGCCTAGCCAGCTATCAGCAGCCTGTCTTACCCAAGCAACGACATTCACCAGCCTGGACAAGCAGCTAAATCTCTTGACCTCCAAAAGATTTTTGAAGGCTGAGTTTGAAAGTGCTACTCTCAGCACAACTTCACCCTGTCTCATTTCTGGATCAGTTTCCGATGCATCAGGGCAGACAATCAGGTGGGTTGGGTCAGTATCATTTTTTTCAACAGAGTCTTCAGCTTTGGTGTGGTCCTGGGTGGTGACCCCTCGGCATCTCTTCACTTGACCTCTTGTCATTACTGCTGAAAAGGCCTTCCTCTGCAGCTTACTGATGCTGTCCCTGGCGTCAGTTACCACTTCCTCAGCGGACTGACTTGGCAGGACAAATGTTTTGTGCGTCTCAGAGGGCGTCCTCGTTGTGGTGTCTGCTACTCCCCTTTCCTGCCTCCCACTTTGCGTAGACTGGACCCATGGCTTCAGAGAAAATCCACCTGCTTGTAGAATTTCCTCAATCTCCTTGGTCACTTCGCTCAGTCTGTTTGAATTATTGTGGGATGTTAGGACATCATCCATGTAGCTGTCTTCCTCCAGTACCCTTCGCGCCTCCTTGCACTCAAGGACGTCACGGTGAGTTGCAGCTGTATGCCTAGCTTCACCGATGGTGTCTTGCATGTGAACTGTCTTGGTCATTAAGGGGACCTCAGCAGGGATCTCCTCATATTTGATGGCAGCTGTTCTCATAGAACGAGCAAAGTGTGTCTTTGACTCATGTGCCGTCATGTTTACTTGCTCAAACAGATCAGGGTGCGCTCCGCCCACTGTCTTTCCAAGAGGGCTCTCCCACAAGACGAGATCTCCAACAACTTTCACCCTTTGTGGGGCAAGTCTCCCTTCTCTGTGACTTATGAGCAACTCAATCTGCTCAGGTCTCCTCAGCTCCTCAGGTTCAACTTCTGGGAAGAATCTCGTCAGCTCTTCAGGCTTGACAGCTCGGTGAACTTTGGCGATCTCCTTCAGCCCATAACAGATTAGTTCATGGGCCCTCTCAGTTCCCTTGGAGGTTTTGATTCGAACTCTGAGGAGGTATCTTCTTGTGGCTACTTTGGTAGCCATTCCACCCACTCCATGCACAATTAGTGTGATCTTCTCACTCCTAAGATTCAATCTTTTGGCTGCTTTATGAGTAATGTAGTTGGTGTCTGAAGCCAGATCCACCAGGGCTCCGATTTTTTGACCTGCATTAGCGGTCACTTCCATTAACATCATAATGACGGGAAGTTCTCTCAATCCACTTTCTTTGAGGAGGCTCACCTGGTTCTTAGCTGGACAGCTGACCTTTGATGAATTATTGGTGAAGGCCTTCCTGCACCTCTCAGCTAACTCAGGGGTAAGTTCACCCAAGAATCTCTTCTGTTCCTCAGTTAAGTTCTTTTTGTCTCGGTCATCTGTTTGAGGTTTCTCAAGTTCACGCCTCTTGCTGTTCCCTCTTGGACAGAGAAAGAAGTGGTGATATGAGGAGCCTCTCTTTTTGCAGTCTACATTCCTGCACAGGTAAGTGTCTCTACAGCCGTCATCATACTCATGACACCCTAAGCACTCCCTGCATGCACCAATCCTTTCCACAGCAGCTTCCTTTTCTGATAACTTCAGAGCCCTGAACTTTTTGCAGAAGAAAATCCTGTCCTTATGTTTCTCATCCCCACAGATAATGCACCCATCCTCAGCATCTTCACCCTTTGTGGCTTGAGTTGAGGCATATTTCTTGTTAAATGTCCTTTCTGCTTTGTCTGAACTCTCTGGCTTGTCTGTGATTTGTAGGTGCTCTAGCCTCTCGAAGATCTCCTCTTGCTTCTTCAGAAAAGCTAATAGCATGTCAAAGTGCTTATCTTCAGTGACATCATTGCTGGGATCCACCATGAACATCAGCCAGTCCTTCTTCAAACCCTCAGGAAGCTTGCTCTCTAAAGACCTCACCACCAGTGGGTTTTTGATGGCGCCGGTACTTCCTAGGTCTGTGAGGTCAGCGAGAGCTTTTCCAATGGTCTGAATAAGGTCTACTACTTTTCTCGGCTGATTTCCTCTGACTGGCTGAATCTTCTCGAGCTCATCAACAATTTCTAGAGCAATGGCACATTTGTTACCATACCTATTTGCCAGCACTCTGAAGACATCATCAGCTGTGCTGTAAGTCGACAAGCGGAGATCTTTCACAATCTTTTCTTCCACACTATCAAGAAGCTGAATCTTTTTTACCTCTGGCGAACCGGTAGGCTCTCCCTGCTTCTGAAGGCTTTCCCAGTCTGTCCTCCAGCGGTGGAAGTCTCTTTTGCAGCCGCTAAACGTGGGCAGTTTGGTTGGTTTAATTCTCACTACTGGTATTGTCGGTCCAGTGTGTTCTTGTTTCACGCCAGTGCCTTGCTTCTCCACAGATATTCTCCGGGCTCTGGCAAATTCACCTTTTCTCATGTCTAGCTCATTGTAAGCTACTCTCAGCTCCCTGCTTCGCTTTCGAAAGTCTCTTTCCTCTGCTGCAGGAATCCATGACTCCCAGGCTGCGAATGCGTCAGATGTTTCTTTAATCAACTTTCCCACTACATTATGTTGGATTTCAAATCCTTCACAGTTACTGCTTTCCACGGGTAGTCCATATGTATGCCTACAGGCTTTTTCTGCTTCTTCAAAAGCAGCCTCTAGCATCTCTGATCCATATCTGCTCCAGAGGTTGGTTTTCAACTGTCAAGTTATCAGGGGATTTTTTAACTTCTGCCCAAACTTGAAAAAGGCCTTGGCCATCAACAGGGTTAAAATGGTAACGACTCAGACGGTTTCTTCATTCTTCTTTGTTTTATTTGAGTTAAAATACTTCTTTTCAGCAAACACGTCTTTCCAGGTTGAAAACCTTTACAAGAAACAAACCATAAAATACAGCACTCATAAACTGCCCTCTATCAAATACACAAACAACAACAGTGCATGTAAACTACCACAAAACTCAAACACTAAAGCACACTTTTGCAATAGATTACCAGATAACATCAAACATTGTCTTACCAGTAGCATCCCTGGTAGTGGCCAGCAAGTTATGTCCCCCATTAGCAGTCACCATATGCTTTCCAAACACTCACACTACCTGTGCTTAAGTGACTTGACTTCCTGTATTTCCTGTCATGAGGACCACTTCCTGCTTCACAATAAAAGTTGTATTTTCAAAACAAAAGTCTCTTCCCGGTTACAATCTGACAGCACAGTGTGTGTGTGTGTGTGTGTGTGTGTGTGTGTGTGTGTGTGTGTGTGTGTAATGAGGAAGACAGGAGCTGTGTGTGTGTGTGTGTGTGTATGTGTGTGTAATGAGGAAGATAGGAGCTGTGTGTGTGTGTGTGTGTGTGTGTGTGTGTGTAATGAGGAAGACAAGAGCTGTGGTGATGTCTATGCAGCCAGGAATGAAGTTTGATAACACTTTGCTTTTGGCTTCTCAGCAGACTGAACTACTTGTGTCCAGGAGGTCATGGGTCATGGCACCTTCTAGCATATAAAGACATCAAACATCGTGACAACTGCCTGTAGTACCTAACAGTCTTTCTGTTTCACCAGGCGGAAATAACGGCATTTCGTTAAATGGCACCAACTGGTTTGGCCTTATGTCAATCTGATAAACATGCAACAGGTCTCTCTGGTGCATACCTTGAGGTTTACTTGGAAAGGAGTAATGAACTAAACTACGCAGTGCCTTGAACTGTTGTATTTGGGCATAGGTGATACATGGAATAGGTGTGAAACGCCAATCAGCAGAACGTCCAAGAACGCAAACTATAGGCCTGGTGACTTACAGTCTCACATACTTATGATCTTTGCCTATCTTGGTAATGTGTAACCTAACTTTAGCAGGTTAAATGTACTATGGGGATGAACTTTGCCTTTAGAAGATGGGTAAGTGTTCTGCAATGTATCCAGTAACAGCGACTTGGCAGCATTGTTTCATTCCAAGGCCAAATAGCAGGTATTATTTTACAAAATCATAGTCAGACAGTAAAACACGCTTTTGGTCAAATAGCAACGGCCTCATTTTACCAGCATCTGGTGCGATGGCCACTGTCTGGTTATAAAGATGTGTAGGATGTTGCTGCCCTCATTGATCATTATAGACTAATTCAAATATACCGACTCAAACAGTGACCTTAACAGGTTTTGGTACTGACTCCATGGAAACAGAATGGTTTTGGTACTGACTCCATGGAAACAGAATGGTTTTGGTACTGACTCCATGGAAACGGAATGGTTTTGGTACTGACTCCATGGAAACAGAATGGTTTTGGTACTGACTCCATGGAAACAGAATGGTTTTGGTACCGACTCCATGGAAACAGAATGGTTTTGGTACCGACTCCATGGAAACGGAATGGTTTGGGTACCGACTCCATGGAAACAGAATATCCAAAGACACAGGGCCGAACACAGGTTTCAGTGAAAAGGAATATGTTGCTGCAGTGATTTGACTGCTATGAAATGAGAAAGATTTGGTTTGCCCCGTAAAGATGGCTTTAAAAACAGAGAATGATGTCAGTCGGATGTACATGCCACACGGGTATACAGCAGGTCTCTGTGGTGCATACTGTACCTGGTCTTAGCTATGTCTAAGAGGATCTTGTTGGTAGCAAGTATGGCAGGCGGGATATCCCTCAGACTAGCCAGCTCCTGCCGCCCGGAAACCAGTTTAGCGTAAAGCTTGGTCTTTAGGGCAAAAAAGGTTAGCGTTAGCAAGGTGAACCAAGTGGCATTGCAATCATTTACCAGTTTCATGAGACTTTGTTTTGTATCGCATTAAGTTTACAATGCCGTTTGTGTTCTCCTAGCTAAAGTAGCTAAACCCTAACGTAACTGTGCCGTTTGTGTTCTCCTAGCTAAAGTAGCTAAACCCTAACGTAACTGTGCCGTTTGTGTTCTCCTAGCTAAAGTAGCTAAACCCTAACGTAACTGGAATTGTGCTCATGTGCTTCTTTTTATTAACAAAAACGCAACACTGTGATGCAACCTGAAGCAGTAAATACACATTTGTTTAGCAAGACGCATAACAGGTGTGCTACATGGTCATTTTCGAGATGAGGCAAATACTGAATATTTCCACATGCCCTCTAGAACAGTATGCAGTATGCGTGGGAAGTATGCAGACTTTTGTACAGTTCGCAAAGTGAACAAACAGGTTTCCAAATTTCCAGGTCTTCAAGGGCAAGGGCAACCAGTATAATCCCTCCAAGAACGTTCCCTCCGGCACAGTCCATGGCATCACTACTCCTAATCACTAATCATTTAGCACAGTGGTTCTCAAACTAGGGGTCGGGACCCCAAGTGGGGTCGCCAAACGTTTTAACATCAACATCAACATATTAGGCTTTGACATGCTGTATAGTCTATCAGAAATGGTGTTTTCTACATCAGGGTGGATAATGAAAACTAATCTTGTCTCAGCAAGCAGTCTCATCATTCAAGATGAAACTGAATTTAGACCTATAATATCCTGTCAAAATGTGTGGGGGGTCGCGAGACTTGGCAAATGGATTTTATGGGGTCCCCGGACAAAAAGTTTGAGAACCACTGATTTAGCAGGTGATATGTATGCTATTGCACTCTCACATGTGGCTGATACTAACTTGAGGCTTTATAAGCAGTAGTCTCGTCGTAGGAAAACAAAGATATCATCAAGCTCTTCTTATGATCAAAAGTTCTTGTTAATGTTGACTAAGAGTTCTACAGTATCTCACCAATTTTACTGATGTTATCTGTTCTGAAGTTGGGTGCATGACAAAAGAAATGAGCACATGACAACAATGGGAAACGCTATGACAACAATGGGAAACGCTATGTTGGGCGAGAATGAAATGTTGTTGAGCCAGTTGGGGCGAGTGCTTGAATTTCAGCAGCAGGATCCAACCACAACAAAAGCTGCCTTTGTGAGCGTTTCACTAGGGGTTTGCACCTTCCTGTATCAGTGTTTCGCTGAATTAGGCCCACGACACCTGCAGGAGGCTCAACAGGGGTGACCCACCCCCCTCCATACTCAAAACGGGTTAGGACACATGCCACTACCAGAGACGACAACAGATACACCAAGATACGCGTCGACAAGATTTCACATATCTCAGTATTAGTTCAGGTCACTTCACAACCCCAAGCAGTCTGTGAGTGTCTCAGCCACAACCACTCAAGTGTTGCGGTTGATTTAGCCACAAAGCCTCTAAAGCCTACCTCCACTGGTCTTCTGTGCGCTTTTCTAACCTCGTTCCCTTGCTTCCGCTACCACTTACACATACTTTACAGCGGCACTGTAGAAACACATCTGCAAGCGGTGGAAATGAATAGAATAGTGTGGAGATTCAGAAGCAACCCCTTCATAAGCACACACAAGCCTGAGCACTGGTCATGAGCACAGTCGTATACAATCACATGCAGAGAGTGATTAAGGCTAGGGAAGTTCCAGTGACGAACAACCTGGTTGCCAGGCAACTTGTGCTCTCAAAACATCCCAGAACAACTCTCAGTTCCACCCCCCACCCCAACCCCACCCCCTTCCTCCCTCCTCTGTCACCCCAGCCCCCTGCTTGACTGTGTCCGCTACTTAGGTTTCAACAAGGCACGCAAGCAGGAGTCAACAAGAAACTTCACAGGGTGGATATGAATCTCGTGTAAAAGATGCATTCTTCGCATTGCTCCCGAAAACAGACTCTGCTGGGATGGGATGCTACCTGAAGCTCCAGCTCTCTGGGAGAGACCGATGGAGGCTGGGGTGCTGGCAGGGCCACGGGTGGAGACGCCATCCTGGGTGGAGACAAAACGATAAGGCCAATGAGGAGGACAGCCAGCTAACCAACAGACTGGAAAATCCAGTCAGTGAAACACCATAAAACGGATTAGCTGAAGGTTAAAGGCAACAGGTAGATAATGCATGAGAGTGAAAAACAGCCACGCCACAGATTTTTGACTGGCCAAACAGATGCACAGTAAGCTAAGTCAAACACAAAGAACAAGAACAATCACCTCTTTGAAAGAGACTGAAGACTAACTAACATCACACTGATTCTATACGTTTTTTTTTTCTTTTCATTAAGTTCAAACCCGTTTGTCATCACTTTAGATCAGGCAGAATCTCACTAGAAAGTACATGGATTTGGTTGCATTTTTGCAGAGGAGGGGTTGTAGATGCAAAAGCGATATATTCCAAAGTGTTCAAACACGTATTGGTAACTCATCAGTCAGAGCACCCTGCCCTGACTGTGAACTGCTCTTACCTGGAGGACATGTCCACCTTTCTAACAGACAGACTGGATACGGTCTTGGTGATTGTGCCACCTCTCTGAAACAAAGAGTGGATTTCCTGTGAGCACAGACTACTATGTACTAAATAATGCAAATATTCCTACTGTGATGTATAACATACACACACACACACACACACACACACACACACAATATAAGTCATACACATACCTGAGGAGATTCTGATGCAAGGGTGACCTGGCTTCTAATGTTTGTCGTCTCAATATTTTGTCTACAAGAAGACAGAATCCGAAATTAGACAGGCTCACTGGAGTTTGGGACTCCAATGCACAGAAGACATAATCCGAAATCAGACAGGCTCACTGGAGTTTGGGACTCCAATGCACAGGCACCCAGTGTTGATCTTTGCCAGTAAGTCCAGAATGTGGACAAACCCCCGAGACGAAATTGAGTTCAGATTCGCAAGTGGCAATTTATATTTTGTACATGAAAAAGTAAACCGACATTACAAACTACATGTTTGTAAATACGGCACGTTAAGAGCTCTAGACGCGGGGGAACTTTCCATGACTTGATAGTAACCTTGAGGGCGGGGGCTTATCTACCTGTTCAAAGCAAAGGTGCTCTTTCCACCTTTGTTTTCCAAAACATTTGGAGATTTCCATCACTTTCAAATGGACAACAATAAGAGAAGATGGAGGGAGACATTGCATGCATGCGAACGTCATACACTTTGGCATGTGAGCTTAGTTCTTAGGATGTGTGGCGCTCTCTATTATTATGTCACAACAGCTGGGGGCACTGGTCACAGCCATGCATCAGATGTGTGTGTGACAACACAGGGGGGAAGGAACGCGGGACAGCCACTGTAATCTCAGTGGAGGAAGAACAAACATAATCTGTGCTTTTAGACTGCTTTCAGTGCTTCCACCTAGTCTGGTGCGCAGGAGGGGTCATTACCTGGAGGCGGAGGCCCTGACATACAGGTCCTGGTTGGGCTGAAGGAGGAGGGTCCTCTGGCTGGCGACCTTCGAGCTGCCGAACCATGACCTGCCCTGAGAGTGAGAGCAACATGTGGGTGTCAATCATGTGTCAATCACATTAATCATCCTTTATCTGCCAACATGCACTGTGGATTCTAGCTCCAGAAAAGACAAATATATATATATATATATATAGATAGATAGATAGATAGATAGATAGATAGATAGATGGATACTTTATTAATCCCGAGGGAAATATTTAGGTCATCCAGTAGCTTATACACATACACAAATACACTTATACACTTATACACCTCACCGACATACATACATAAATCACATATACATACACATAGGGAGAACATAGTGTGTTTCCAGGTACATGAAAGGGTCTGACCCTATTGTACAGAGTGCAATGATTTTGACAGTGTCGGTGTCCAGGAGGAAAGTGAAAAGTGAAAAGTGATCATGTGCTGCTGGTGTGGAGAGTGCAAAAAAATATATAATGTTCTTGTGCTTGTGAGGATGGGTAGTGCAAGATAGTGGTCTTGTGCTATATATATATATGTTCATGTCCATGTGTCAAAAGTACATACAGGATGGTACTGTGGCTGTTGTGTTAAATGACTCCTCTGGTTGTTTCTGTAGCTCTAACAGGTCACTTCTCAGCCCCAGCAAAGTCAACGTACATGGTATGCATTTTTCTACTGAGGACAGCCTTCAGGGTATACAGCCTCAACATACAGCCTCGAGGCCACTGAGTGCATACTGTAAAGCATGGTTTTCAACTGGTTTTGTCCCAGGGACCACCATTCTGACCAGAAAGTAATCCGCGGCCCACTGATGTGCCAGTGATTCCCAAAACATTTTACAGTCCCGTACCCTTCTTTTTCATGTTTGTAACCGCCGCCACGCCCCCTCCCCCCCGCACACATATTCTGCATATAATACTTGTCAGTGTAATTTCTTCGCTGAATATGGGTCTACATCAGTATTTTGGGCAATGCGACTTGGCTATTCAGACATAAATATGTCGACGGGCCCAGGTATATTTATAAAAATAAAAAAAAGTCAATGGTGAACTGATCAACATAGGCTCATGTCGCGGACCCCCTGCAATGCCGTCGCGGACCACCAGGGGGCCACGGACCCCGGGTTGAAAACCCCTGCTGTAAAGCATTACGATGTCAGGGTATTTCCTGCACTGCCTTTAATAGGGTCACCTTGGGGCTGAGTTTGCAGAGAGTGGTGAACTTGCTTTGGCCGGTGCACTCTGCCAGGTAGCCCTCCAGGACTAGCGCACGACCCAGCGCTTTCCACCAGGTTTCAGGCACACTCCGTCCCGTGCCAAACAGAGGTAGATGCCGGTACTTTTCCGGAACTTTCTGTGCGGTCTGAATGCAGCAGCAGATGACATTTTAATCTCGCAGAGAATTTGCAAAACATATTAGCAATTCTCCAAAGACAACATTCTCATTTGGTACGTCGAAGTCTGATACGCACTCAGTTTATCAACTGTTTACAAAGTCTACATCAACTGTGTGCAGAGTGTTTAAATCAATATATCGGCCTGGAAATTCACTTTCAGCAATGTGGTAGCAACAGCTAATCATAGATTATATAGATATATAGATAGATACATAGATACATATAATGTATGTACAACATAATATATATATAATGTAGTGTAATGTATATTAGAGTAATAAGTGCTGGTTGGTACTCACAGAGCCTCGGAGAAAGAGGATGGGTACGGTCACGCCGAAACGCTCTCCAAGGGAATCTATGGCACCCAGTAACTGGAAGGCGCCTTCACCAAAGTCCTGCATGCCTGAGTCTGAGTGGGCTTTGCTGGGGCTGAGAAGGGACCTGGTAGAGCTACAGAAACAACCAGAGGAGCAATTTAACACAACAGCCACAGCAAGGGATATAAATCCCACACAAGACACGTTTTGGGACCATTTAAAATACCAGCAAAAAGGCTCTGGGCTACATACGTATATCATGCATGACGGTGACTATGGGTCAATGTTGGTCGGGAATTCTAACGGTATTCTATTCTCCCAACAGAAAGGTATTTGTCTTTCTTTTGAAGTAAGTAGTATAAAAAGGCTATATTCGAGACAGAATCAACTGAACCCAACAGTGAAACAAAGACCTCAACACGTATGTAGCTGGAGAGTGTATTTCGCTCAGTACATTTGCAATGGATCTTCAGGACAACAATCCCTTCTTTGTCCTTCCCACTGCTCACTCACAAGCAGACAGGTTACTTCTTCTACTGCCCACGGCCATACCTGCAGTCCGTCATACCTGTCCACGGCCATACCTGCAGTCCGTCATACCTGTCCACGGCCATACCTGCTGTCTGTCATACCTGCCCACGGCCATACCTGCTGTCTGTCATACCTGCCCACGGCCATACCTGCAGTCCGTCATACCTGTCCACGGCCATACCTGCTGTACGTCATACCTGCCCAAGGTCATACCTGCTGTCTGTCATACCTGCCCACGGCCATACCTGCTGTCCGTCATACCTGCCCACGGCCATACCTGCTGTCCGTCATACCTGCCCACGGCCATACCTGCTGTCTGTCATACCTGCCCACGGCCATACCTGCATTCCGTCATACCTGCCCACGGCCATACCTGCAGTCCGTCTGACACTTCACCCTGTATTTAATCATTCACAGATGTTACACTCATTTACGCACCCAAACTTGCAGTTGTCACAGCACTTGCTGGTCCCCAAGATCCCTGAGGTAACCTTCCGCAGCTGCTTGTCCTCAAAGTGGGACAGAATCAGCCTTCAAGGAGAGAAACGGCATCAGGAGTCAACACCATTGAGTGGATTTTTTTTTTTTGAAACGAAAGGAATCCATTGATTTACATCATCAGACAATTTAGATGTATGAGATTATGGAAAGAGAGAGGCCAAGGTACAATTGGTGCAGAACATGCCGGTTACTGGTTTACAAGAAAAGTGAAAGGCTTTGTATATATAGAGGCCTCTGGAAAAAAAACTGCTAAAAAGCTCTATTCAAAGCAATTAAGATTTTAAAGAAAAAGTAAGATAATTTACTAGGCAATTAACCTACTTTCTTCTACATCTGGTAGAGTTCAGATACTTCTCCATCTTGCCCATCATCTGCATTTTATAAGTCCTCATTTTATCACTGTTGGTCTGGTTTAGCAGAAATCTGTTGGAGGGACAAGAAAACATATCTTGATAACATCATACAGTCCTATGTGGGTTGCCTTTTGTTGACCTCTGATAGGTATTCAAAACACATCCATTTTCAGGATTGGATTTGCATACGAGGACAGAGGACATTTTTCATTCAATCTACACTGCAATGGATCCCCTTTGCCAGCACGCAAATCAGCTTTACCCAGCAATATGGACCCGCATTCTGAGTCCGCACAACTGCACAGCAGCTTATTACTATATAATACAAATTAAACCTTATAATGTTTGACAGGAAGAAAAACATTTTTAATTTAATGAATGAATCAGTAACCTTTGACCTTGAGCGTGAAATCACCTGTTCAAGGCCATGTCCTGAGGCGCCCACAGCACGTGACAAGCGGCCGGCAGGCCGTCCCTTCCTGCCCTCCCGATCTCTTGGTAGTAGGACTCCATCTCTTTAGGCGCCCCGTAGTGGATGACTTTGCGGATGTCGGGCTTGTTAATGCCCATGCCAAAAGCCACGGTGGCGACAACACACTGGAGGAAAAACAAAAACACGTGAAGCAGGTGAGTATTACGTGCAACGGTATAGTCTTCATGCCTAGCCTGTGGTGGAAAACATGCAAACCGATGATGCGAGATGCAAATCACGATGCAAAAGAGATCATGGATCCCAATCCATTAACAATGCTGACATCATACAAGGCTAAAGGGATCTGTAACATTAATGTAACGCTGTAATATTAATGTAACATATGTGTTAACGCTGAAAACGTGTTCTCTAGATTTTTGCGTTTTTTACATGGAGTGGCATCTTGAATTTGGGGTTGCCCATTGGAAGAGGACGAGGAAGAGGAAGAAGAAGAAAGCAGAGGAGTCAGTGGTTGCCGGCACTGGCTGACCATTTTGTGTTGTGAGACGTTTAAGAACCCAAGTTTTGACAAATGGAGGATGATACTTATTATTTAGCACAAGAAAAAACAAGCAAGCGTGAATCCTTGTTGTCAAATAAGCTGTGGCCTCCCGCAGATGGAAAACACAGATGAGGGACAAGTGTTTTCAGAGTGACGTCGAAGTTGCCCGTTATTTGCTGGACATGTAATTTAGCCTACCAATCTAAATGTCTTTTGTTGTTTAATAGCTTTAGCCAGAACAAGGCCATGGGCATAGTTACCAACACGAGAAACCTTTTTCCCCCATGCCAAAGTTGAAAAATATCTAATTGCTACCAGAATTGTAATTTTTACATTTCTCGCAAAAACTAGAATCTATCTTTGTTATTTGTACCCAAAAGACCCAGTGATGAGAAAAAGATCAGCCCTCAGCTGCTGAACATTATTGCCAATAAAAGTGTAACTTTAAACAAATTCAATTTCATCATCAACATCACCAAAGACCAATAGTTTCACGCACTAAATGACTAAATACAATTTCGAAATATCTATCTAAAGTAACCTCTTCACTATGCTCTAGTTTTACATGCTAAATAAATAAATAATCCTAAATATCTATCTAAAGTAACCTCTTCACTATGCTCTATAGTTTTACAGACTAAATCAATAAATAATCCTAAATATCTATCATAAATCACCTCATCGCTTGATATATTACGGCTACTTGATGCGGTCATAGACAATGACATCATTTTGGAGGTAGCTTCTGGCACCTGAAGGACACTGTACATTCTCCTACTCGTAAAGGGAGGGTTATTCAGTTGGTTGCAATCTCAACGCAAGATGCCACGAAATCCTACATACTTGCACCTTTAAAGGTTATAATAATATCATCAAGCTTAACTGATCAATAATCTATCAATAAAGCTACATAAATCACAAGGGAGGGGACAGCAGTAAAACAAAATGAAATTCGCCGGTGAACGGTATTTTCTTTGTTCCAACGTATCCTGTTTTAACGTTAATGCATCCTGTGGGTACACCTGAGAGTCCCACCTGGATCTCATCCCTCACGAAGCGGTGATGCGTTTCCCTCCTCTGTTTGATCTGGAGCCCGGCGTGGTAGACGCCACAGCGGATCTCCAGCTTCGAGAGGGCTTCCGCCACCCGCTCGGTCTCCTTCTTGGCGGGGCAGTACACGATGACAGGGCCTTCAAACTCATAGCCACCACTTAACACACACACACACACACACACACACACACACACACACACACACACACACACACACAGACACACACAGACACACACAGACACACACAGACACACACACACACACACACACACACACAGACACACACAGACACACACACACACACACACACACACACACACACACACACAGACACACACTCTTGTCAAACAATCTGGAGATCCAGGGCAATGATAACTAGTAAATGCATGGTTATAAGAGTGCTGCTATTATCTACCAACCTTTTCTTCTTATTGAGTAAGTGCTTGAAGTCCTGGTAGATGTTGCTGGACTTGCGGTTCACGTCCAGGTAAAGGTTGGGCCGGTCGAAAGAGGTACAGGTGATCAAGGGGTCCTTCAGGTGGAGACTCTTGACGATGTCCTCACGTATAGAAGGGCTGGCTGTGGCAGTGAGAGCCACTATGGGAACCTGAACGGAAAAGGGAACTTCTTTGATTAACCCACAACTAATTTTCCCAAACTGACTGACTGACTGACTGTGTGTGTGTGTGTGTGTGTGTGTGTGTGTGTAGCACACTTCAAAATCACAGCCATTCTTTATTGAGCTCAAACAGCACAACAGATGATGTGAGAAAACAGACATACATGGTGCAGAGTGTTCTTGAGCTTCCCCAGGTCCCTGTAAGCATTTCTGAAGTCATGTCCCCACTGAGAAATGCAATGGGCTTCATCGATGGCTATCAGCGAAAGGCCTAAAAATTAAGAAATGAACAGCCATCCTTGAAATACTGGTGAAATGAATCCCATCCATCTCTTTTGTTTCTCATTTCTCATTGATACACTGCCCATCCAGAGTACATAGTCAAGTCAGATTCCTGCCAAAGGTAAGGGACCCAAATGCATGCAGGATTGAGCACTTGCCAACTGTGTTGTTGAGGTGTTCTAGGAGTGGAATGTTGACTGAACAGAACTCCGGAGTCATGTACACCACTCGGAAGAGGCCCCTGCGGAATGTGTTCAGAGCACTGGTGAGCATGGAATGTGATCATTTATTAAATATTCATTTGAAATAAAATGATGCATGTTTCCTCACTTTTTCAAGTCAGCAGTAACGTTTTTGGTCTGGGCTGATCCAAGAAAACAAGCTGGAATGTTGGACATTCTAGAAGAAAGACATTCGTTTTTCGTCGGCTTGATTCAATCACCGTGAACACTGTGTTTCTTGTGTACTGGCTCTTGGCTTTACATGTTTATGCGGCAGCAGGATTCAAATCATTCCTTTTCAATGGAATTCACCTGAAACTCTACCCAAACAAATGCTGGACAAAGAGTACATGAATGGACTAGTACTTTCAATTCAAATTTCTAAGAATGATTTGCAGCAACTTTGCCATCCTCCATTCATCATCTCTGCTTATAATTAAGTAATAAAGTTCATGTGTTGCAAAACATTGTTAGAAGACACACGGTGGCCTCAGAAAGCAAACAAAACAGCAAATAAAACAATCAAGGGGCCAATTGAGAAAACAGGTGTTGCTTCTCATGGACTTTCCGATCTGTTTGGCTCTTTGAGGCCACCGTAGCACACATTTCCTGTCAGAGAGAGAGCGAGACCGTGAGAGGGGCACCCACTCGAGCTGTAGCACCTGGTCCTCCATGAGAGAGATGAGGGGGGAGATGACCACACTGATGTTCCCACACAGCACCGGGGGGAACTGGAAGCACAGACTCTTCCCATAACCTTCACAGAAGAGCATGATCAGTTTCTATGCTAACAACCTTCACAAAACAACATGATCAGTTTGTATGCTAATAACCTTCACAGAAGAGCATGATCAGTTTCTATGCTAACAACCTTCACAAAACAACATGATCAGTTTGTATGCTAATAACCTTCACAGAAGAGCATGATCAGTTTGTATGCTAACAACCTTCACAGAACAGCATGATCAGTTTGTATG
Organism: Clupea harengus; assembly: GCF_900700415.2. Classification (NCBI taxonomy): domain Eukaryota; kingdom Metazoa; phylum Chordata; class Actinopteri; order Clupeiformes; family Clupeidae; genus Clupea; species Clupea harengus. The sequence continues at coordinate 26,294,898 of NC_045163.1, read as the reverse complement.
CTAATAACCTTCACAGAAGAGCATGATCAGTTTTTATGCTAACAACCTTCACAGAAGAGCATGATCAGTTTGTATGCTAATAAGCAAAGCAAAGCAAACTTACAAGAAGACTACACAATACAGCACAAGTCTGTGCAGACCACTTCAAGATTATATTATGTCAGTCACATTCACTTAACCTTTCAAAAGCATATTATTTATTGATGCCTTCGTCTTACTTGCCATGCAAATAAATGTGTACTAGCTATGTATTAATCAGGAATTTGAAAATGTATTTATATAATGCAAGAGCAGTAAAACTGCTCCTTTGTCATATGTGTGACTATAGCTATGAACAGTCATAGTCTCATATGTGTGACTATAGCTATGAACAGTCATAGTCTCATATGTGTGACTATAGCTATGAACAGTCATAGTCTCATATGTGTGACTATAGCTATGAACAGTCATAGTGTCATATGTATGACTATAGCTATGAACAGTCATAGTGTCATATGTATGACTATAGCTATGAACAGTCATAGTCTCATGTCACACAGACACGCAGAGAAATAGTGTGATTCTGTCCGGTGTCCAGTGAACATCTTCATGTGCACCCGCAAACCATTGGGACATAAATCATAAATAAAACCTCTTACCAGTTGCCATGACAACGAGATTATCTCTTCTCTCGCTGAGAACAGAATGGATCACTTTCCATTGAACCCTAGGAAGAAAAGAAAAAAAATGAGGCCACATTCAACTTCAGAAAGAATGTTTTCAGGTCATCAGCTACAATTAAATGTGTAGTTACATTATATTGTTTACCCATATGGGAATATATTGTACATTATATAGGAAAAGTTTTTTCTCGTCAGTACCACCTTGCCAATTATTCATTTAATTCAGCATCAAATACATACAATTTGAAAAAATGTTCTCATCTGAAGACCATTATATTAAATTCTGCTCTTACGGTTTGAAACTGTGATGTCCAAAATACATCTTCAGACATTTAATTTGCTCAGGGGTGGGCTGTGGAAACTCTGGATCTTATATGTGGAAAGACAAAACACAAAATGACAAACCGCACCATTAGTTGCGTGATCAAATATCTGATTTGAGTTATGTGCTCATCTCACGGAAGTCCCTGAAACTACAGAGTCGGAGATCCAGATCTGTAATAACAATTCTATGTTTGTCTTTGAGAGAAGATCATTTTTCATCCCTTTGCTATGGCCTCAGTTTTGCATGGCTGAGGTCATTACGGCAGCTAAAACAACAGCGCTTCAGTCATTTGGGTGCTTTATGAGGCGCATGAGTCAGCAAGTGGTGCAAGACAATATCTCATCACAAAGGTCAAAGGTCATCCCAAGGATTAGCATTACAATATTTACATAGTCTGTCATTATGTTAGTCAAACAGCAGTTCAGTACTTTGTGCATTGTGTACAATTCTCCAATGCTAACTGATGTATTTTAAGCATACATTTGTTGATGTTGTAAAAGCAGTTCTTACATCTCCACTGGGCCTCTCTGACTGTGACTAGCCTGGGCAGCTAGTTGTTTTATCTGTCCGTCACATACATACACACATACACCAATGAATTGAAGGATGACACAAGCCACCCGCCACACCAACACCAAACCTCGAAATGGTTCAAACCTGCACACTGTTGCTTTAACATGGCGCTGAACTTTGTTTGTAATGCTGTGCACACACTAAACACATGTGGATGCTTCAAGGTGCTGAACGTGTTTGTAATGCTGTGCACACACTAAACCCATGTGAACTTGTGTGCAATGCTGTGCACACACTAAACCCATGTGGACTTGTGTGTAATGCTGTGCACGCGTCCCGACTGAGAGAAGTGAAAGCACTCTAATCACCAAATCCCTCCTCCTCTTCTTCCTCTTCAATATCTTCCTCTTCCTCTATGGTTACGGAGTCTGCCTGTGATTGTTTCTGACCATGGCAAACCACAGTGCTTCCATTATCTAGCTTCTCTACTTCCTCCACACACTGTGAAACAAGAAGTAGAAAAGGCATCCAAATCAAAAAGAGACGTAACATGAGAGAGGTGGAAAAGAACACAAAAACCATGAGCAACACACTTTTTTCCCTTTCATGTATTTTTTATATATATATATATATATATATATATATAATTAGCTATAATAATCCACACCAAAAAGCTCATAATGGTGACTTTTGACTCTAGAAGTTAGACTCTTTTTCAAGTGTCATGTACTCTTTCTGCCATTTCCCAACACCATAGCCTCTTAGTGTATGCTGAACTGTGGATCACAAAACATTATTTAAATGAACTTCCTCTCAGAAATTCAGAGCAAAACAAAGGGAGTGCTCCTGAGGTAATGTCATGCTGCTTTCAAAGTACCTCTAAAACATGACAACAACACCGAATATTTACCTGAAGCATTTCATTTTCAAACTCTTCATCACTCTCGACCTCGCAGGACAAGTCAGAGGACCTGTTCAGTGCTGTTCTCTTCAAAGTAGCATAATGAAAGAAAAAAAAACTTTATTTTTTACAACTGGCAATGGCAATACATCCAAGGTTCAAATTAAATCATAATTTTATGTGTGCCTTTGACTGATCTGTTCTAATTATATTATATACTACAAAAATATATCCATGTCAAAGAAGAAATGCTAAACCTCAAAGTTAAGCTAACCACAGTTAATCTATCTCAGCAGGGATGCTACTGGTGAGCGTCAACATTGCATCCGAGATGTTACAGCTGTACATATTTACATTGGGTAAAACAAACAAACCACCTTGAAATCCAGAGTAGACTGCTCTTCCAACTCCTCTCGTCTGGCCTGCATCTCCATCATCTGCAGTTCATACTCTGAGATATCCAAGGACATGATGTCATCTTTAGAGGCACTTTTTGAGTCGTTCGCCTTGCTATGGTCCCCAATATGTATTGGGTCTCTCATACTGACTCTGTCAGTCCCACCGTGACGTTCTTCAGGTGGGGACCGTCCCAAGGTGGGGGAAGTGGTTCTGTGCGTGTTGGGGGAATCAGGAGGCAGGATTGCGGTGGGATTTGGCTCAGGCTTGGCCTGGACATCTTCAGCTGATGTGTTGTTCACCAGTATCTCCTCTTTTAAGGACTCAAGTCTCTGGGACATTTCATCTATCAGTTCGTCAGTCCTGAAGCAATTGAATCATTTATTACAACCAAGTTTGAATTATATATGTGTGTTTTAATGGATTTTTGATCAATGCACAAACAAAATGAATTTGTTTTAAATCTCATCATCTCTACTTCCTCACAGCCCCTTTGTTTGTCTACCAATCTACCACAGTGTGTTTGAGTAAAAGTGCTTGTGTCATCTCACATATGGCTTCGACTCACAACTGAACATTTAGCCCACTTTGTAGAAAATACCGTTGAAAATAAATTGTGTATCGCCTTTCAAACTAAAAATATTGAGATATGATTTTTGGTCCACATCGCCTGCCCTACTGCACTCTCAGTTTCCCTGACGTCGATACTGTTCTCTCCAAAACACAGTTGCTCTGGGGCATCATGTGGTACAAACCTGCTTGTGCAAGGCACTTCTTCAGGAATGCAATCAGTGAGATCACTGATATTCTTGGCCAGCTGAGAGAGCTTGTTTTTAAGATCCCTGTGAACCTTCCACCCACCTTAAAAGACAGCAAACATGAACATGTTGGTATTTGCAGGTATTAAACAAGAACGAAGGAGAACATGAGAGAAGAGCTTACCGTGAACAATGCTCTCGAGCTTTTGATGAATGATCAGACCGGCCTAAAAAGAAATACTTTCATGAGTTGATCTGTGTAATTCATCACAACACAGAGCATAGGAGGACATAATAATGAAAGAGTGACTATGCATAGCTCGGCCAATCCCACCACACTGAAGCAACAGCTAGCCTGTCAACGATGACAAACTATTTTGCAATGACTATGCCACCAGGAAAGCCTTATACTGAATACTGAAACGCTGTAACCATTTATTACTCAAATGGTAGGCCACACGAGTTCAAAGGTCACCACGCTGACCGACACGTGTATCACAGTCACAGGCTCAGATTTACAAAGAGTTTGAATGTCAAAAAAATATATGCTAGGCAACTGCAAGAAAATGTACAAGACATCCATAACAGGGTATAATGAGGACTTGATCTTTCAATACAATATGCTGTTCTATCTATGAGCCTGTATTATATGGCTCTTCAGAAGTCCCAACATAGTTAAAACCTTAGCTGAGCTGCAAAATTCCGTTGTATGCAAATACAATGACAGTAAAGGCTTTTCTATTCTATTTCTACCGGATGAAATATTACATGATTGTAATGTCTCCATGTAAAAGGAATATACTGGGTCAACATTTAACTAGTTTTACATGCATTCGTTTCTAAACAGGGGATGTCCCTCTCTACCTTTAAGAAGCTCTTGAAGACCCAACTCTTCAGAGAGCACCTCCCTTCCTAACTTGCACTTCTACTAGTACTTAACTTGCACTTACAGCAGTTACATTCCTTTTTTTCTATTTCTTATGTAAAATAGTATTTATTGTTACACTAGGTCTCTATTGCTCGTAGCTCGATTGTTCTCTCCCTTGTACGTCGCTTTGGATAAAAGCGTCTGCTAAACGTAAATGTAAATATTGACAGTTACTATTGCATCATACCATCAAATCAATACCCGTTCATGTCATACTCTCCACCTAAGGTTTTTCCTTGGATAGGACTGTACATGAGACAACAGGGTTTGGACCTCTAGCAATCACGGTCAGAGGGTACTTCCATAGTAGATCAATCTCACATAAGCATCTGTGGCAGCGTATCTCCTCTGGTCCTCCGTCAGCTCAAAGTCGTCCCACTGGCTACAGCGGACATCCTTGTCTTTCAACAGCTGCTTCCTGAAAAGGTGCTTGACCAGTCCATCCAGACTCCACCTCTCCATACACCTCAGCTGTAAAGACCAAAACACTTCATAAATCAGAAAGCAAACCTAAGGATTTTTTTTAACTGATTGAACTGAACTCATAACTTATTTTGACGCATCTTACTTCTTGGGAGTGTGAGCCATGCTGCCACACAAATCAGGACAGCTACACTTGGCTATCACTGTCTTTACAGATTTTCACATGCTTGCCAGTGTGTGTGTGTGTGTGTGTGTGTGTACGTGTATAACACCTTGTATAAAAAATCAGGTCAAACTAAACCCACAGTAGAGATCAGAGGATTGACTATGCAGATACATGTAGATGAGGCAAAGTATCTGTAAGATCTAACCTTCTCATTAGCCAGATCAGAGAGCTCCACAAAGTTGCGCAGTTTGACATCAAAATCAGACAGCAACTTCCACATGTCTCCTTCTATTCCCACACCGACCTTTTTGATCGTCTCATCCTCCAAAAGCATTTTCAAGCCAGGGGGAAATCCTAGGAGCAAACATATTGGATTAAAAAAAAAACACTCTGTTTTAACTATGCAAAGACAAGTCAGTGTCAACATAATAATCTAAATAGCACAAATATTACAATGGAAATTTATTTCCCACATCTGATACAGGTAAATTCATACATCCAGAGATTTGACGATATCCAGAAAGAACAGGTATTATCATGTTTATGTCTGAATAGCAGGTGTGTATATACATAGCAGGTATATGTATACATAGCAGATGTGTATATACATAGCAGGTGTGTATATACACATAGCAGTTGTATATATACATAGCAGGTGTGTATATACATAGCAGGTATCTTTAGTTCACTATAAGCTTTTTCAAATGAGAAGAGGCAAGCATTTTGAAACTACCACAATATTCAAAGCCAATCACAGACTCGTGATATATAATACACAGTGGCTATAGACATAGTGGGCACTTGTAACCGGTCATGGAAGACAAGTAAACACAAATAACACTTCTGCTCGAACCTGTCATGGAAGACAAGTGAAACAAATAACACTTCTGCTCCGAGGCACACATCTGGACCATGGCCACCTTCTTGGTCTTCCCCTTGGAGAAGGACGGGGGCCATTCCAGATCGAAGCCTATAGCAGAGCCAGGAGGAAGGCCTGACCTGAATAAATATGACGTAAAATAAAATAAACGTAACATAAAACGTAAATGTAAAATATGAGGTGTACACTGTTAGTCTTCATTCACAACCCGTGACTCGTCATATTCAAAAATGAAATGTCAGAATAGCTCAGAACAAAATTAATCTGATGACAGTAATCAACATAACATTTGTCGACATACCTTAAATCCTCTGACAGAAATGAACAGTCATTTTTCTCCTGACTGTATATGACGGTTCCTGTAAACTCCAGGAAAGGTAAATCAGGTTCAAGGACATTTTTCTTGAAGGGACCAGTCTGGTGAAATAAAAAACAAAAACCCCAGTCATGTTCACCTAAATGTCCTCTTTTTAATTGACTATCTTATAGACACATGACATATTAGTTATTGGGTGTAATAGCTATGCAAACACACAGAGTTCAAACGGCAAAATGGCAAAATGAGTCTTGGGTACCTGAAAAAGTACACTTAACACATAATTGTGGAGAATGTCGAGCTTGTGGCAAAACGGCAGAAAATTGGACGTGCCTTATTTCTATAGGTCACTGTCAACAACCACCTCGACAGTTGGTGGCCTAACAACTCTGTTATGGCTTCATTTGAATGTGACTTGTGTGCAGCACACGTACGTAATCATGCAAATGACGTTTCAACCTACTCCATGGACACATCTCACCTGTCCGGTTCAAGACAAAGTGTGACTTAAGAAAAAGGATATAATTGAAGAAAAGACACATTTTGGAATGGACGAGAGAAGCATACTAAATTCGACAAAAAGGACACACTAAACACGACGAAAAAAAGAGGAATCTGCTGTGAATACATGACGACACATGTAAGTTTACCTTCGCCAGAGCCTAACGTTACCTGTTCTGTTGTCTTTTTTCCCGGGTTTTGCACGTTTGACATCCATTCTGGTAATGTTCTGTCAGTCATTGTCAGATTCTGTGCACAAAAGTAAAAGCATGAATTCCTAGTTGAAGCTCAGGGAATGTTTTGTTCTGGAATAACCAAACAACGTCCTAACTTAATGCGCAAGGGATACAGTGTCAGTGATTATTACGCCAGGCGACACATTTGACGATACTATATTTCCCTAAATTATTATTAGGCGTATAACTTACCCCTGTATAAATAACTACTACATTTTAGTGTTCTGGTAAATAACACTAATGGCTTGATTCCCATTCCTTATCGAAGCCAACCAACATATCACGTGTCAACAGTCTAAGCAAACAGCTTGTTGTATCTCATGACCCGAGTTTCAAAAGTAAAACAAACAGCCTGCAAGTCGTTTTATTGTTGCCAGCTATCGACAGCGGATAATTCAATGTCAAGGTAACGATAGTTAGCCAGTTCTGAAAATCAATGAGAATCAGTCCCATACGTTCGACTGCTACGACTTACCTGAATGGCATTTCTAGTTGCCACCGTCAATGCTTAATGCATTTGACAAACGTTACTGCTGAATTATGCAAACTATCGAAACATCGCTGTATTGAGTTGAACAGTCAAATGCATACGTTGAAGTTAGATATGTTTACAGTGACACTCCCGCCATCTTCAATGTGTAAACTTTGTGTTCGCTTTCTCCACTGTTGGTTGTTACTCTACGGAATGGCGCAATATCGCCATCTTCTGGATTGGAATAAGAATCATACAATGAGTTGACGTTTATGTGTGCTCGTGTCTATATTCTAGGTTACATTAATTGTTCGGGCTCATTTTATGTGCGTTTAAATGTCGAAAAGTCTCATTAGTAACAATTTCTCGATTATGTGCATGGAGTCAGTATAACGCACGGGTGAGTAGCCAACATAGCAGCGAGATAGCCCCAAACACCTTTGGGTTGAATGGACTGTGCTCTGACTTGGAGACTAAATGTACTGCTGAAGCAGAGCTGTAACACTGCGCCATCACGTAAATGAACAATATAGAGACGGAACTTCCTGTGTTCTATTTAATCGTGCTATTTAACGATTTTGGTTCATATTCAACGCACAATGATGCATTTCTTTCAGACCACCTTCGATTTTTTCCTCTTGATAGTCCTTGCTTGACAAGGCAGTCTATGTGTGTATCAGTCTCGTTTTTTATTAGGAGTAGATGTTGTCAAGCAGTTGTTCCAAAAGCTTTCCAGGATTAAAAGGACATCACTGACAAACGCACGCCCGCAAGGTGACATGACACAGAGAAACGGGTGACCCCCATTTAAAATCAATCCCCTCGCTGCTAGAGCTGGCCACGTGTATCCAGTTCATTGAGTGCATCCTGACATCACTGCACCACTAGTAGGCTGTCATTTTGTGCCGGTCTGTCTCAGGGATGTTATCAGCAAGCACCTCAGCCACAGATGAGCCACATGCATATACCCTGTGTGCAGTGGATTTATATTAGGCTATACGTCGTATAGTAGTCTATGCAGTATAGGTTGTATAACCTATGCAGTATAGCGTATGCAGTGACTTTTCAAGCACAGTAAGTGAGGCAGGTGGTAGGATGCTAAAACTAGCACAGGAGAACACACAGATGTTTATCAAAAGTTTATTCAAATCCAGAACATTATTCATTAACCAAACATAAGGCCAATCCTTCTACCAACGCATACTGTTATGGTACCCTAATATGTAACAAGATGACAAAATAAATAGGAGACCTGGTACAAGAATTATGTCTCAGCATGGAGTCCCATTTTTTAATCCTATTACAAAAATAAATCTGTGCATTTTCGGATAGCAGATTGTGTGTAGCGTAGGTTGTTCAAAACAGGTCAAAAGCAATATTGTTAATTACATGTTTGTTCTTGCTTTACAACAATACCCCATGTAATCAGTTCAGAGTACTGGGCTGTACCTCAAGAGAGCAGCATCCAGGATCAGATCAGTCCAAAAGACGATCATCTCAGTGCAACCCTAAATCAAAGGTTTCTCTAGCTTTGATGGTTGGTGTGGCTTCTGAATGCGTAGCATTAAAATACGTCACAGTGAAATGTGAAAAGCAGCTAAAACTCACTTTTCAGCCCTTTGCATTTATAGGATATGCCCAGGGCCATATCAAGAACACCAAGGACCCTAGGACTACCTCTAATAAAGCCCCCCCCCCCCCCCCCCCCCCCCCACCCCCATCTCAGCATGAAGAATAGCAGCATATTCATCAATGGCAAAACTAAATGCGGTAATACTAATTAGAATGTCAAAAACTTAACACCAATAATCCTATACATCTGAGTACACTACGATATTAAAAAAAGGTGTGTATGTATGATAAACTAGTAAACGATTTATTTAGTCAGAAAAATTATTTCCAGCCTGAGAAGGATCAAATCCAGGCTGAATACACAAAAAAACTACAGAGCATCTATGCCTCCATAGCTGAGGCAGTATGACTACACCTCATTGGAGTGGATACCTCCGCCAAGACCCAGCAGTCCCCTTCAATGCAGAATGTTGCAACGTTAGTGAAGGTGAAACTAAACGTGTGCAGGCGCCCCGTGAGTGGGGTCCACTCCAGGATGTAATGGGTTCCTCCTTGGCTCATGCTACACATATTCACCACGTTTCATGGAAATCAGGCCAGTAGTTTTTGCAAACAAACAAACCAATCAATCGACAAACAAACAAACAAACAGATGTGAAAACATAACATTCTTCTTGGCGGATGTGACACACGCATTTTGGTGAGGTTGCCTAAACTATTCCATGTCAACTCCGCAACACAAACTAGGCTATGAACTAGATGTACAGCACAGCGGTGCATAATATGACCACCACACCACAGATTATGAAATTAACACAACTAACTCAACAAAGCAACTCACAGTCCAGCCACCCTGAGCTTATGTAACATATTTAATACCTACAGGAGTCACACCATATCAACACATAATGCAATAAGCTCTATGCATGTATGTGAATTGCCAACAAATAGCACATTCATGGACCAAATAAGAAAGCACCTGCATAGCCCATCATACAGTATTTATGAGACTAATATCACAGGCAGTAGCAGGGTCTGTTCACTTTTCACAACCAATCAAACAAGGCAGGTTTGCTTAACGTAGCATAGTGTCATTTAAATCACATTAATTTGATTTACTATTTACAAAATGGAAATAAATATGCCTGTGTCCAAAAAATATGACTTTGTTTTTAGTTCAGTTGCAATGTACATATGCATATGCATGCTCTTTTCATCTGGGGTGCACGCTGCTTCCAACTTTGTGTGCTGTGTGCAGCGCTTAATTACTTCCCCTTCCTTTGGACACCGCAAGTCAAGTTCCACTCTGTTACACTGTCTGTCTGTTGTTTTGGCTATAAACATGTCAGTTCTGGGTAAATATTCTGTAGCCCAGAGTGTTTGGACCTAACAATGCCTCTGGATCAGACTGTATTTAGGCTGGGGACCCATGTGTCCCTTTCGTCTGGGGACCCATGTGTCCCTTTTGTCTGGGGACCCACGTGTCCCTTTCGTCTGGCTCGGGGCCTTTAAGGGTCTCAAGGGTCCACCCAGGAGCAGCGGGGCTTTAAGAACTAAGTGAAATGAAAAGATATTTTCCGGTCCAAGAAAAGTCCGGTCCATTTCTGGCAAAAAAAAGTTTGTCGTTTGTCTTTTTCTGAGTGACTACTGAACATGAGACATGAGTGTGACTGTATAACTGATATATTCTTGTGTTAAATCTGAGCATTTTCTGAAGGAACAATATGAGCTTTGTATAAATGTACTTGCCATTTTCTTTACAATTTTGAGAAATATGCATGTATGTATAAAATGTAGGATTATTAGTTGAATAATATAGTTTTGAAAACAATACAATGTAAAGTATCAACATTTATAACAGGACGGGGGTATACACTCTCATAATCATCAGGGTTCAAAGGTCATCGATCACCAGGCTCCAAGCAGATTTTCAATAAGTTCGAACCTGTACATCACAGTTTTCACAATTTCCAAATGTTAGCTTAAGCAGTTCTTGACACGTTTAGAAATGTGTCAGCTGATGCGGGGTGTTATTTAGTTTCATGAAGTTTGAACCTTTACATCACAAGATATTAGCGAGTGAAGTGCTGGGTTTTTG
>NC_045163.1:26258373-26283251 GCF_900700415.2 Clupea harengus | reverse complement strand
GATTTGATTTGGTGAATGGGAATGGGTGAACCCTCTCAGATGCATTTGTAAGGTCTACTTTTCTTCATGTATGTCTGTAGTGGCATACAAAACCCAAAAAGGCAAGAGCTAAAAATGTTAATACGATCAAATTGATATGATCAAAAGTAAAATTGATCACTGATTCATCATGAACATGACAAATGCTCCCTCTCAGCAAAAACACATGGATCTCCATTTTCTTTTTCTTGTAGATATCCTATGCTATTGCTGTGAGCCATCCTTTATCCATATCTGTGTTCCACTACGGCACCTCTGCATTGGATGAGGATGAACTACTCCAAATTGTGAACGCGAACTTCGACTTGAGGCCAGGGGTGATTGTTAAGTAAGTAGGCCTTCAGTACACACACGTACACAAATAATCAAACTCGGGTTACTTAACATGCAAGAGGGGCTTCCCTCAGCTGGGATCAGTGTTCAGTGCATTTAAAATAATGTTAAAGTATGTCATCAAGAGAAGATAGCACATGCAACAGACATGAGCGTAGCCCCTGGTACCAGCATACTCCAGTGTTTACGGTGTGCCCAAGTCTCTATGACCTAAACACAGTGACACAGCAGTATTGTTAATGGGGAGCAAAGTACTTCTATAGCAAGCCTCTGAGTTCATGTTATTACACAGAGAGCAAAGGTTCATATGGGTACATTTTTCAGCCATGTTCTGAGGTGTGGCCAGGGAGCACAAAGTAGATGTTTACAGGCATGGAAGTCAAACGGAAATCAATGTCTTTTGTTACTCTGTTACTGATCAAACTTATTTATGACCAGATGGAGGATGACTCATGTAACACAGAATATTGTTAAAACATCTCATAACCACTTCAGATTTTTCTTTTCTGACAAAACACAATTTCAGGTGTTTCAAATTTGCAGCGTTAAAACCAAACATATGTCTTTAAACATAAAACAAGCTTTTGTTTTTCATTTCTCATCTGGAATGTAAATCAAAATTTGAACAATTGATGTCTGTCATCTGTCAACACAATGGCAGAGCTACATGCAATGTTATTGTCAACAGCATATTCTGAGGAGGCCATAGGTACATTGACCCTTCACCTATCTACTCTGTTGTCATGGTACATTTGCCCCAGATTAATGGAGACTCAGTCCGAGAATGATGTTCAGTCAAGAACAAGGTTTTATTCTTTACAATGATGCACATCAAGGGAGAGGGCAAGGTTTCACATAGAAGATTAACCTGCGTCTCTAAATAGACAAGGAAACCGTTAACAGCCACAGTCCAACTGACACAATGTCTGTTCACAAAGAAGGCAGAAAATAACAGAAAATAAATAAAGGCTCTCTCTGACCTTGCGGAAGTCTGCAACTTCAGGAAAACAACTTCCTCTACCACTATCAGCTAGAACACAAAGTTCGACTCGGAGGACACAGACTTGATCATACACTTTTCTGTTCATAATATACATTTTTATATTGTTATAAGACACACAATACATAAGATACAAAGATACCTATAAATAATGATTAACAATAATTAAGTAATTCATTAAGTAATAATGAACATTAATGAACCCTCTCAGTTGTTACAATGTTGGAAGTATTTTTCAAATTCTGTCTCACTATGATGTTTTATTGTTCCTTGTAGGGAGCTGGGTTTGAAAAATCCCATCTTCCAAGCCACTGCCTGCTATGGACACTTTGGAAGGGATGAGTTTCCGTGGGAGAAACCAAAGACCCTTGTGCTGTAAAATAATGCCAAGATATAGAAATCTCAAAAGAAGCATAATAATGTCTGATCGAGTTGACACCAACTACTAATTTTTATAAACTGATTTTCTTATCAATCAATTCAATCTCATATAGCGCTTCTCTAAATACCCGAAGTCGCTTTACAGAGTCCAGTAGTCATTCATACCGGTGGTGGTAAGCTACCTCAGTAGCTGGGGCAGACTGACAGAAGCCACCACCAACATTCATACGATGCAATGCATGTCTTTATGATGGTGGGGGAAACCGGAGTAAACCCACGCAGGCACAGGGAGAACATGCAACACAGAACACAGAACGACTGGAACGACCGGGATTCGAACCCAGGGCCTTCTTGCTGTGAGGCGACAGTGCTAACCACTGAGCCACCGTGCTGCCCATGAAACAATATTTTGCAGTTCTATACCTTTGTTTTATATAATTGTTTTGATCTACATAATTTGATATACAAGTAATGTATGTCAGTTGTGTAAAAATGTATTTTGCACACTTATCATGTGGTACTATAAAATCATATGCTACATTAATGTGAAATCATGTCCTTGAAAAATAAATAAAGGTAAAATGTGACACAATCCGATTACACTAATTCCCTTTTTAATGATGCTGAGCTGCCACTAACAGTAGTGCAAATAGTAGGCCCTTCAACAGAGACATTTTCATTGATGCTGATTTTGCACCATCTGGCGTCACTGAATCTACGATTACACGAATATCTTGTGTCACTGACCACCCGATTACATTAATATCTCACGTCACTGACCACCCGATTACACTAATATCTCGCATCACTGACGACCCGATTACATTAATATCTCGTGTCACTGACCACCCGATTACACTAATATCTCGCATCACTGACGACCCGATTACACTAATATCTTGTGTCACTGACCACCCGATTACACTAATATCTTGTGTCACTGACCACCCGATTACACTAATATCTCGCGTCACTGACTACCCGATTACACTAATATCTTGTGTCACTGACCACCCGATTACACTAATATCTCGTGTCACTGACCACCCGATTACACTAATATCTGGTGTCACTGACCACCCGATTACACTAATATCTCGTGTCACTGACCACCCGATTACACTAATATCTTGTGTCACTGACCACCCGATTACACTAATATCTCGTGTCACTGACCACCCGATTACACTAATATCTTGTGTCACTGACCACCCGATTACACTAATATCTCGCGTCACTGACCGTCCACTCAATCCTGAGATGTCAGTCACTGGTCCAGCTTCCACTTTGTCCATCACCTCCACTGTTCCTGCGGCTGGGTAATCCTCCATCACCTCCACTGTTCCTGCGGCTGGGTAATCCTCCATCATCTCCACTGTTCCTGCGGCTGGGTAATCCTCCATCATCTCCACTGTTCCTGCGGCTGGGTAATCCTCCACTGTTCCTGCGGCTGGGTAATCCTCCACTGTTCCTGCGGCTGGGTAATCCTCCACTGTCCCTGCGGCTGGGTAATCCTCCATCATCTCCACCCTATCCCCCACTGCACCACCTTCCATTTTATCCACCTTGCCTGCAGCTGGGCCTTCTGTCTTTGCCTCCACTGTATCTACCACTACACCACCTATCAAATCAAATCATCAAATCAAACTTTATTTGTACGGCGCATTTCATACAAGGAAGTAACACAATGCGCCTCACAGTAGGAAAGAAAAGGGGGGGGGGGGTTTACAAACACTTGTAAAAAAAACACAGATTTTCAAGAGATAAATGAATAAAATAAAATAAACGTACTAACCGCACTGGCACCGTAAAGGACTACTCAGCACGGTCATCGTCAAACTAAGCTGCTGGGGGGGGGGGGTTACAAACACTTGTAAAGAGACACAGATAAGTAAATAAATAAATAAATGTTACATTAATGTTAAATAAATACATTTTACAAGTTACAAAACACTTATAAAAAGACACAGATTTTGCCAGAGATAAATGAACAGGAAATTACGTACTAACCGCACTGGCACCATAAAGGACTGCTCAGCACAGTTATCGTCAAACTAAGAGACAGCTGCTGGGGGGGGGGGGGGGGACAAATACTTGAAAAGAGACAGAAATAAGTAAATAAATAAATGTTCCATAAATGTTAAATACATTTTACAGTGAGTGATAAGCGAGATCAAAGAGGTATGTCTTAAGTGCATGTTTAAAGGTTTCAACCGTTTCGGCCATTCTTAGGTATTCTGGCACCCAACATTCTGGCACCCAACATTCTACACCATCTATCATGCCTGCCACTGCACCTCCTGTCATCGCCTCCACCATGCCTGCCACTGCACCACCTATCATCGCCTCCACCATGCCTATAGCTGGGCCGTCCTCCTTTGCCCTCACTGCATCCATCTCTGGGACATCCTTGCGCCTACTGCTGGGCCTTCCACTGCGCCTACTGCTGTGCCTTTCTCCACCACTTCCACTGCACTGTACCTGTCACTGGGCCACCTTCCATCGCCTCCCCCCTGCCATCTGCTGGAACGTCTTCATGGTCCTTGATGAGTTTTCACCTGTCTTGGTAAGGCCATTCCCAAAATCAGGCCCCGAAAGACCTCTAAGACCAGAAGAAGGAGAACCACGGCAATTCTTACGGACACACCAGTCGGGAATTCCCTTGAGGAAGAGCAGGGGAACGCATCCTTGTCAAAAGTAAAAAAGAAAGGTCTTTGCAGAAAAGGAGAAAATGGTAAAGAAGAAAAGAAGAAAATGAGGATAACAGTGAGGAAGAGGAAGATGTCTGCATTGTCTGTCTCGAGAGCTATTCACAGCCAAGGGAGGTCTGACTCTGTTGGGTGCCCTGCCGTTGCTGCACTTATGGCACAAGGGGATGGGAGACAATCAGAAACATGGCAGATGAATTCATACACATATCAGGATGAGCATGTAAATGAGCAGGTAAATGTACACAATACATACAAACATAACATGATATATACATGATGCATACCAAATTGATAGTGGAAAAGGTGGGGAGAGAGAGCATTCAAGTATTGTAGAACAGCTTAGTGGGTAAACAGTGTG
This sequence comes from Clupea harengus, assembly GCF_900700415.2. NCBI lineage: Eukaryota > Metazoa > Chordata > Actinopteri > Clupeiformes > Clupeidae > Clupea > Clupea harengus. The sequence goes on along the minus strand of NC_045163.1, from coordinate 26,278,429 downwards.
CTCGTAGGTTACTAGTAGAGTAATGGAACAGAAAACTGTCGATGGTGGCAATTATTTACACACTGCAGGTAAAGCTAGCACAGAGTATGGGGCAGAATAAGTGTATGACAGTGTGGTGGGGGTGGGTAAGTGTAGGCAGAGGGGTTCTGCAAGTAGGTCAGGTGGAGAGACTACAACAGCATCCCACACTAGTCCAGACTAGGAGGGGAAGAAACGGACAAAGTGGGTGGGTAGAGTTCGGCTGCCAATACGTGTAGTTGTACTTAATGGATATGGTGATGAGGAACAATGTTTCCACAGCCATTGGCATTTGCGAGCAAATTAAAAGATGACTATTTTTTCTTAAAGTAGTCTGTGAGTTATGAAGGAAAATGTAAAAAAAAAAAAAAAAACAAGGTACAACTGCCCCCGGTTTCCCCTATTTGGCCTCAATGCATTAGTGGATGTTTCTTAGACATCCTAAATGGATGGTCAGATTAAATACATAGATGCAAGAAAGTGACACTGGACATACTATCACACAACGACTTTTAATTTGAAAATGCCAAACACAATTGCTATCTTCCGGCACACGTCTTTTGCAAATAACGTCACTTGTTATACGGAAATTAGTAAAATGTCTGTTTGCAAGCCGTCTCTAAGTGTTTGTGTCGTGGCAATTTTATTCTTTTGCTGTATTTCATGGAAACATTCCATAATAGGTAGGCTAATGTTTCTGTTTACTCTGTTGCTGTTTGTATTTTACACTGAGTTGTAATGTAATGCATGTCTTGTGGAATCAAACCCCATACTATCAGGCGCTAAGTGTAATAGACCTTATTTCGAATAAAACGCATTCTGCTACGACAGGCATTAATGTATTACGAAACTATACTCGTGGACCATAATGCCTTTGTCCACGAAAAACACAAACGCGTTAGTGTTGTGTTCAGGAAATATTGAAGAGAACACATTCTTTCGTGCACAGGAAACGAAATGGATGGTTCATGTGCACTAAATTGACTGTTGTGCTTTTGTTTTCTTTTTTATTAAAGGCTGAATACACTACTCACTTTCTGGACAAAATTAACTATTTTTTAAAGACAAAAACGTTATTCTGTCCACGTAATAGATATCCTAAGCCCATTTTCCTCATAACAGTTCTGCTATATTAGGAAAGTATGATGTGCGTCGTTGGTCCCATCCATACATGCTGTGAAGTCTGCAGGTTACAGCATGCATTCTGTCCACGAAAGCAAAGGCTGCCTGCACTTTCGTAGACATCAGTGTTTTGCTGAAACCTAACCTGCAGACTCGCAGAATGTATGGATCCATGGACGCATTGCATGCAATCCTATCTGGTGCCCACCAGGAACTTTCTCGTGAGCACGGGATAGTTTCTGGTATGCACCAGAATCTTTAAAGCTTTTTCTTTTTTTTTACTATGTCCAATAAGGGACTCCACACCATAACATTCAGCCTCTTGTCCACGAAATGAAAAGTGTAACAGTCAATTCAGTGCACGACATGAATCATCCATTTTGTTTTCTGTGTGCACGAAAGAATGTGCTCTCTTCAGTGTTTAATTGACACAATGCTTACAAGTTTATGTTTGTTGTGGACAAAAAGCATTACATGGTTTCGTAATAAACGAATGCCTGCCACCACACATAATGTGTTCTGTATAGGGAATAAGGTCTGTTACACTTGGCGCATAAGTGTAATCTTTCAAATAGAATGTAACATTAACAAAGAAGACTGGTGTATTTATTTTGATCTGATCATCTGTCGTAGGTGTGAGAGATGCCATTTTTCTGGCAGGGAGAACTTTTCTACTGTTGTGCTTTATCCCCTTGGCATCATATTTTTATCCGCGAATGAAAGCCCTCCTTTTTCCACCTCCACCACGTCCACAACTTGAAGGTCAGAAAACATTTTGTATTTTGGTTTGTGTTGACTGCATAGCCTATAGTGTTCAGTTGTGTAATTCATTGGCTATGGTCTACCGTCTAACCCAATGTTACTCTAAAATTCTTATTTCATTTAATATTTTGATGCAGAGGCAACCTACACGCATCTCTGAGCTCAAAGCTATGTGCAAATAGCAAAGTTCCGATGGGAAGAGAGCCCCTGCACTCTCATCTCCCATGTTACATGTTTACACGGTTCCGATGCGGCAGTGCTCTGTCAGACTCAGTCACTTAAGTATGTCTTTAATGTTAACTGAGTGAGATGGGGACATGTTTCTCAGAACCAGAGGATCCCGACACTAAGCTGAAACAAGAAACTGCAAGATCGGAGCAACAGGCAAAGTTAAACAAAAAGGTGATCATTTACGGACATCAGAACAATACAAGGAAATTACGTTATTAAATTTGCAGGAACCGCTAATATCAGGTTAGAGAACTGTTGCATTCATGTTGTACTGAGTGTAAATCTATCGTCACATGAAGAGTATACTTCAGTGTGTCTCTCTTTTTTTATGAACACAGGCGTCCGACTACCAAGAGCATGTGCAAAAGCCAAAGCAGGAGACTCTCCAGAGAAAGAAGGAGGAACACTTTTACCGCATGACTGGAGCAGCCTGGAAACTGACTGAAGGGGAAACCGTAGGGGTGAGCGTTGTGTGAAGAGATATGAATCATTATATGCAGTAGATGTTCTAACCCTTATATATAAATAATTATATGCAGTAGATGTTGTAACCCTTATATATAAATAATTATATGCAGTAGATGTTCTAACCCTTGTATGTGTGTACACTTGTGTGGCTAAATGTGCATCCTGATGTAAAGATGGCTTTTGTAAGGATGTGAAATTCCCGAAAAGGATGTGAAATTCCGAAAAGGATGTTTTTTTTTTTTTTCTCCAACCCATCACACACATGTTTTGTACAATCTATTCAGGAACAACCAATGCATTCAATATATTTATACCAGTGAAGTATGTGCTTTGTCCAGGAAGGTGAGTCGTGTGATCACGAGGAGGTTCACGAGGAAGAGGGAGAGACAGCCCTGCAGAGGGCCATCCGAAGGAGAAGGCTGCCAGCTTCGGTCTCCCAGCAACCTGTCCAAATAGACCCCCCTCTGGCTAAAAGAGTGAGTCTACACACATACTTCATTAATTGGTACATTTGACTACAATTCCATTATGAAAAGTTGTATATGTTTGGGAATTGCTGGACACTTATGAAATTATTGTCCCATGATATCGAGCATTACATGTAACAATATACAATTACATTTAACAGCCCGAAATTACTCAGACTAATATCTCTCCTGAGCATTTGTTATCTTTTCCATCTCCTTTTAAACACTGTGGTAGTTTTCATTGTTTTGAAAAAAAAACTAAACATAGACGAAGATTCATGAAAATGTAATTCTCTTCTTATATTCTGCTTGATTTGAATATTCAGGTTATTGTTTTGCCGGACGAACCACCAGTAGATGCAGAAGGGGTGAGTGATTTACAAAACAAAACAAAACTTTAAATATACTGAAACAAATTGTCAGCATATAGTGGCAATTCTCCAGTGGAAGCTGACAAATGATGGAATTCTGTTAACTTGACTGCTTTGAAAAAACATTCAACCATGACAAAACGATCAAGGAAGTTGATAAAAATAGTCATTAACATTTGTTTAAAATAAAAATCAAATTTAAAAAAATTAGGTGGGAAAACAAGAGGGTGTGGGGACTTGCTCTCTTCTCTCAAAACATTATTAACAAGGCAGGGCTTCATCTTTTCAAGAATTTCTCTCTCTGGAGCCTCAAGTTGGAAGTTATGTCCTCCATTCTATAGAGTTGCCATACACGCACTATCCATGACTGACATGTTGGGACGGTGGGCTTCATCCAATTGACAGTGATTTCTTAAACTAGTGTACACGTTCGCTCATGAAAAATACGAGAATCATTTCAACTTGGACATTTATTTTTTAAACTAACATAAAACATAAAAATATAAATCTCATCCTACTTGAACAGATTTGTCTGAAGCTTCCCTGAGACCTCATCGGCCAGGAACATATTATTGTGCATCCCTATAGTATTTGAAGCTCCAGATATATTACAGTATTCAAGAATTTTATTTTCATTTTCCAACTAAGCTGTTGTAAAACTGGCAAATATTTAGCTTAAATGAACCATAGATAGATTAATGAATTCATTAATTCCATATTGAACTTCTTTATGTGTCAAATCTTTCAAGTATAGCATTTACCAGAGAGTCCCTTGTTTTCCTTTTCCAGGCTGTAAATGTGGCGTTAAGATGTCTAAGCGGGAGAACTGTTTACAGGAGGTTTCTGAAGTCCCATCCATCTACTGTGAGTCGGTGCTTGTTGAAATTATCTTGTATTGCTTTCTTTCTTATACTGAGGCAGGGTGAAGTTACAGTTTGTAACGTATGGCTTCGTGTAGAATTTTCTTACGTTCTCAAATTCATTTTGTTGGTATATATTGTCATGTTAAGGATTGATAAACACTTCTGTCCTTCTCTCGAGCTGTTCAGGCAATGCACAGGTTACATTTTGCTCAAGGTTGGAAATCCCAATGGAAATATTATTTTTTTTAGTAGGCTTTTACTTTATGCTGTCGCCAAATCTATTGCTGAAATACATCACCCAGTGAGCTAACTGTACTGGTTTTAGTCATTGCAAGGCAGGTCTGATGGCTGTCAGCTAGATCGATTGCTAGTTTTAGACAACAACTCTCTAATGCATCTTTAAAATTGCTCATTTTTTTTTACAAGAATGTATTCATGACAGTAGCCAACCTTTCGTATAATGTTACACATTCCTGTACTAAACGTTACCCATGTGTATTATAGGTCCTTGTGGACTGGATGTTTAAGACCGGGTACCATCCGACAATCTACGCAGTCTGCACGCCCTATCCACGGAAACTGTTAATCACAGAGGCACACCTGACATTGGAGGACATTGGTATTGTGCATCACACTGTGCTCAATGTGGAGGAGAAAGACCCATCCACAACATAAGGAAAGACACTCAACGCAGACACTCAGCCCTCTCCAAGACACTAGAGAATGCTACTTGGTTATATAAAGTGTATTTTTGTATCCAGACGCTGCTGAATAATGACTAATAATCCTGTTTTAAGTGCCATTCGCTACAACGACATCCTCAGTGACTTTGGATATTTCATAATGTTTCTTGTTTAGCCGATCATATTCAGAAAGAAGGGAAAAAATGCATGGTTTTAGTTATTTCGCATTATTATACATTGATGTAAGGAAAGCTCATTTTGCTTTAAACTCACATTACCCCTGATCCATAGGGGGTGTCAGCGGGCTTCGCTCTCACACGATCTCCACTATAGGCATTCCAGGACCACAGCCAGCTAGCTACCAAGCCAGTCATTCTTTATCGGTGCAGTAAAACAAGCATTCCAGAGGAGTGACTAGTACACTACGTGCCCGTCTGATAGTCTCCAAGATGTTACTTTAAGAAGCGATATCACTGAAACACTTTTTACACAACTGAGGTCAATCGATTATAAAGAGCTGTAAAAAGATGATATTCCAAAAACAATTTGTAAATTGTGTTCTGTAATTTATCTGTGTGCTTGACAGGGCAATTGAGACCCTGTACAGTTGTTCTCATCAGGTTAATAAGTCTCCTGGACGTTTCTGCGCTTTATGTCAAGGATACTTATTCTGCCACATGGGATTAAAGGAGTATCAGTCAACAACGAATAGGCGACAGGTTTTTACCCAGTTTAGAATTGAAAAGAACAAAGTTCAGCAGGTCCCGTAGAGAAAGCCTCATTAATTATACCACTTATAAACTTATAACTTATAAACTTTATCAATACTTTTCAGCCACAGAATTACAGACAGACACACATACTCTGCCTGGAGTGAATTGCTGGGAATTTAAGCCATTTCTTTGTTGAGGCTACTGTTACATAATTGGGGGACAGGTTTTCACTTCATTATTTCATGTTATTCATCACATTCCAATGGACAACTTGCTGCTAATGTCTCCTGGTTATTTGAGATTTGTCCAGCTCCTCTGTACGTTCCTCTGTAAACACCACTGTACTGTCAGCGTTTATATTTTGAATACATCTTAATTACTTAATAAAAACATTTTGGATCAGTTCCCCCAAGTATCAGCTGCATTTACGATTACCTACGGATCACCACACATGTCACTCGGACTCTGGTTTCATGGTGTAGCTTGCAGTTGAAAGTACTTTATTAGACCAAAGAGGCAATCACATCGTGACAAATACACAGAGAAAAGGTCAACACAAAAAAAAAATGGTAAAGATTAGACAAAAGGGACAGTTAGGTTACTGTTTGGGGGGGGGAGGAACGAAAGGAAAGGGAAAAGGAAGTTGGATGGGTTTGTCGTATACATAAAAGCATACTCTCCCAAAAAGGAGGCTCCTCCCTCAATGTTAAGTAATCATTCCCAAATAGATTATAGTATCGTGGTGAAGAGAGACAAGTATGGGGTGTAAGCTTGTGCATTTTGTATAAAACATTGTTGTATCGTCACATGCCTGGCACTGCCAACTCAAAGTACAACGTCCAGTGATATTGGGGGGAGGAAAGGGATGGGGGGATGGGGGGGGTGTAGAAAGCGAGTTTATATCACATTTCCTTTTATTTTTTTTTGTTGCTCGGAGTAATGTACATTTTCAAGAACAGAGAACTTTCCATCAATAGTATACAGCAGGCAATTGCACTGGAGGCTAAAACAGGACACTGTGTTGAAGTACTGAGACACAGGGCAACATTTTTTTTTTCGGCATCAAATGCTTATATGGCACATTTTGGTCCATGTTAGTGCTTTCACATCGTAACAGATCCCGTGCACATGTACATATACAAACATACAGCACTGTGTGTGCATATATACACGCGTACGAGCAACCGCTGGGATTTGTGTCTTTTTTTGCTTGCTTCAGAATTCATCTCTTTGCCACCCCCCCACCCCTCAAATCAGGCCAGTGCACGTTTATAAGAAGTAGTCAGGGGTACGGCGAGTCACGTGGGGCTCTCCACGTCGAGGTGCAGGGTCAAACTGAAGGCTGAGAGAAGAAGACAAAGCAATGTTTAGAGATGCTCACAACATAGGTTCAGGGTTACTAATACCCCTTTCACACACGAAAACCATTAATGAATCAGGTAAAAACATAGGAAGGATAACAACTTTTCATTCACCCTCAGTCTTTCTCAGTGATAAGAGTAACACGTGTTGTGTATTTCCACCCGACTATTAGCAGTGATGCTATGAGACACGCAAGGACCCATGCCAGTTATGGACAATTCCAGCCATCTCTCTTAGGGAACCATTGGGCAGCTGCTAGGGTGTGTTAACGTGAATATGAACTAAGTCAAACTTCTGTATTTGGGGGGCGAAGCTGCACCTCTTCCTAGTATAATGTTACAAGTTAAATTGAAGAGGATGTAACGCCATCTAGATAACTAGCTATTATTTCATGCACATGTAACTCTGCCATTTGAACCGTTTAAGGTTACTTAAAAGTGTCCTTAGCTAGCTCGGTAGTTAGCTAGCATGTGCAACCACAGCAACCAAGAAACAGTTTGCAGCATAGCCTGAAGTGCAGTTTAATTTCTTCAAATCGGCTCATCAGATGATGTTAAATAGCTTCACATAGACATTCAATGATCCTGAGAGAAATAACGGGACATCATTGGGCAAAAGTCCACCCTGACCTTGCTTGAAGGTGTTAACCCAATAGTTACAATTACGACTGGAGGATTATCAATAAGGTTACGAATTAAGATACTACTTAGTATCATTAAGATACTATATCGCCAGGGTATAGATAAACGATTCATGTTTTAGTGTTCGTTCCCACACAACACCGTAACACTAAATTAACGCTCAATAAATGCTTTTGGCATGGCATAACGGCATTAGATGGGAATGAGTGACAATCCAGAGATAAATCGCCATCTGAATCCGTTCTCAATCACCACAGGAACCATTTCCTTTCCCTTGTAAAACATTTGCCCTGTTGACATCACCAGTCACCCATGACCAACCAAAATGTAAAAATTAAAGTCCAATAACTGATATAGTGTGTAGAGGATTAGTCAGAAGCACTCTTGAAACAATCCAAATCTTCATCAAATTCACATTGATCCATACATCTATAACCCTCTATGAACCTTAACAAGTATGTTGTACTTACAAGGAATATTTAAGAGTATCATCCAGTTCCATGATGGCAGCTTGATTGCCACAACGATAGCAGTAGTTTGGCGCACTGAAAATGGTGACCACGTTTCTATCGTGACACCAGTTGTAGCCCTGAGAGAGAGAGAGAGAGCACGAGAGAGAGAGAAGAAGAGAGGGAGAGCGAGAGCACGAGAGAGAGAGAAGAAGAGAGGGAGAGCGAGAGCACGAGAGAGAGAGAGAAGAAGAGAGGGAGAGCGAGAACAGGAGAGAGTGTTATTTTACATTCAGGCTATTTGTCTTCAACATGGCGCTGCAGCTGCAATAAGGACGAGCACAAGCCTCTAACATGTGCAGCCATGCTCGCTCGCTAGCTCACTGAGCACCGTGACTGTGTGATGGCCATCCAAACCAACTCCCACGCTTTGAATTCAAAACCCTTTGTCTTCCTCACCCCCCTATAATCAGTGCGTGGAGATTATAGGGTACGACTATCAATGGCAGCAGCCGTCTCTCAGTTTGAAATGATGTGTGTGTGTTGAAACAGATCAGAGTGAGTGAATCACGGCGGATATTTAAGGGCCTTCTGACAGACATAGGGCGAACACTTTAAAATATAGATTTTCACATGTGTAGGTGGATATACTTGACTCACAGTCTCAATATCTACAGGATATAGTCCCATCTGCAGAGAATCTCCAGAATATGTTCTCTACCCCACGTATGTCACATTTAAAACTTGAACATTATTGTCGCTTAAAACGCATACATAAAGCAAACACGTATACTTAAAAACATTTTTAAATGCAGATCCAAAAAATCAATGAAACATAGCTGACCTCCATAACTAGCTGGTGAGCTCGTGACACCAGAGTAAGACCGTTAGCGTGGTTGAAGGTTTCAGAGATGTCCTGTCCGAAGGTGTATCCAGCACCTCGAGGAGAGATCCCCCAGCCGCCGCGGTCATCAGGATCCGACCACAGCAGGTCACACATTGGCCCCTGGAAGAGACTCATGTTTAGGGGGACAGCCAACAGGCAATGCCAGTCCAACTTCAGAGATTCTGATGCCTTTGAATGACTGAGGAGCAAGTCGAAGACGCTTGAGCAATTCATTCAGGTGGCTAAATGCATGCAAAGGTGGATTTCAAATAGACAAATTGTTGCACTCACTTGTTTATTTTTTTTGTAATCTAGCCTTTCTATAAAGCCCTATTTTGGTAGCACACACACACGACAATATTTTTATACAAATCCAAAGTCCAGTTTGCTAGCATAAATAGACCCAATAAAAAAAAAAAAGAATCCTAAACATGCTTGTTTGACTTTATGAGATCATGTGGACTATGAGCCGTCACTGAAGGCAGTAATGTTATTGATTACCGAGCGCCATCTTGGTAATAGAAAGCTGCCCACAGGCACACAGCCTTCCTGTGAGTAGTCGGCCCTCAGAGAGGAACTGGAGATCACAGATCCACTCTCAACCCACTAAACTAGACCCTGGAGTCAGTCAGCCATCAGAGAGGAACTGGAGATCACAGATCCACTCTCAACCCACTAAACTAGACCCTGGAAATACTGGGCTGGGTTCAAACAGCAATGTGGCACTCTCTGGAGCATGTCCAGGTCATCCTGATATACCGCATTTTTTATCCTTGCAACCTTTAAAGGTACAAAGGACCACAGCAACCCATTAAATGTTACAGTCAACCTTTCACTAAACAGACAAGTTCTTTTTCCCCCAAGGTCCCCCACGCCTTTCTCTTGGTTCCCACACAGACCTGGTCTACAGGATGAAATAATAATAGAGAAATCATGGCTGTACAGTGCACTGTAACTGTTTAGCATGCATTGCTGCAATGCTCCACATACTGCAGCTATTAAAATAGGGTTGCTTTAAATATTCATTCACGGAACTCACCTCGTGTGGAACTTCCTGTAGGCGGTCGAGGGCCCGGATGTGGTCCAGTGTGTCTATTGATGGGGAGAGGCCCCCGTGCAGGCAGAAGATCTGAGATCGAGGAAGAACATTCCATGTAAATTGACTCGGTTACGAAGCTGAGAAACAGGTTAGCTACAGTGTTTCTGTAGCCAACCAGTAATATACAGAAGAAACATAACATAGGGGTTTGGTTTTACATAAGGAAAAACTGCCACTGGATCAAAACATATTCAGACAAGTCAGGAACAACCTACAGTTTATCGGACTCTTTTCTGCTCTAGAAAGCATATACTCCCCTAAGGGGACATACCATTCGGTTGCTTAGGATATCCTGAGGCTGCTCACAAGATGACCTTTACAGACTTAAGTTGTACATTCCTTTCAGAGACTCAGTAAACAAAATGTTAAAAATAGGTTAACTCGACCTATTTTGTCAACTGCAGTCCGAGACACACACTTAGTTTTGCTTTTTTTGGCATCACAGACTATTTCGGCACAAAAATGCTAATTCTGAAAAGGTTCTTGTATCCATAGTAACGTCATATAATGCAACAAAGGGGAAACATTTTGATTACTATTATCAATCTACTATTACATCAATTTAAGACTCACAGAGAAAACGTAGTTAGACTGGACATTCCTCTGTATTCAGTGTGAATATGGACAAAGAGGAACCAATAAACAGTATGTAAACACTATGTACTCATCGTAAAAGTGTAGAACATTTACAAATTGTTATAATTGTTAACGAATGCAAGGGACCACGTAGCGGCAGCGCTAACTTCAAGTAATGTGATCTGATATGATATATGAGGATGTAGCGCGTGTTTGTCACGCTGACTAATGTTAAAACAACCTTAGACCTCACACAAAGCAATACAGGCACTGTTGTACAGTACACTGCTCGCCCTTCATCACATGTACCATCTGCTGTATCCTAAAACACCTGGAACTAAAGCTTAGTGTGCAGCTGGGCCACAGAGAGATGAGGGACTTCATGTGGACTGTGGGACCAAAACTGAACAATAATAATCTCAATTTTCAGACACAATTTCAGTCTGATGTCTCAAGTAATAAAAAAAGTAAGACTAAAGACCTTCCGGGAAGCTTTACAGAAGAAACTTATTTTGTTATCCTCATAAAATGCTCATTAACAAGTTCCAAAGATCCACGAGGACACTAGAAAAACATCACAATATTTGACTTAGTATTCCCCCCGGCCTCCAAATCCATCCACACAAACAGTAGACACAAATGATAATAAATGTCATACCTGTCCATCAACCAGGGCAGTCAGAGGCAGGTAGTCAAAGAGGTCTGTGAAGTACTTCCACACGTTGGCATTGCCGTATTTCCTCAGGCACTCGTCATAGAAGCCGTAGACCTGTGTGATCTGTCTGCTCTCGTGGTTTCCCCGCAGTATCGTGATGCGCTCTGGGAATCGGACCTACGGAGGACAAGCACAGACGGTTTGCACCCTGTGTCTTTGACCGCTTCAATGCACATCTTTTTTTTTTTTTTTTTTACATATTGCATGAGATTATATCACAGTGAGCTCATTTCCCCATGTTGTAACTGCCTTCCAATACTACATGCAATATCCATAGTTTAGGGCTGGGCGAAAGTGACATTGTTTTGCAGAATGTGATTGAACTGCATGAATAGTGCATGTAGGTCGAGTTCACACTTTCTTTTCTTAAATAATGGACCTATTTTAAGCATTCAGTCTTCAGTCTTTCAGAATTTCATTTAGAAAGCGGCAGCTCCTGACTGAAGTCACTGCCAAACCATGTCAGCTTCACTAGCTAACAGTTAGCCAATTAGACCTGTCGCAGGTGCCTACGTTGACAACTTTTTGAGCTGTATTGTACCATAAAGTTAGTGTTATAACTTTAGTGTCTGTGTCGTCAGACATGGAAAACACAAGTTCAATTTCCACTAGTAAATTTCCACTAGACAACTGTCGCCGCTCCCATGCTGATATTTTGGTGATAGTAGAGCCATTATGAGACACAGAAGAAAGCTGTTAGATGGCTAACTAAACATGCACTGTTTAACACCAAACACCAACTTTCTCATATTGGTGACTGGCAGTACTATGTTAAAAACATGGAAATGTAAATCAAAATAGTTATATAGATACATATATTTAGTGTCTACTCACTTTATTGACAAGGATCTGAAGTAGTCTTTAGGTGCATAAATGCAAGTCAACACTGTTTACATTCACTCTTACATTCATGGAAACATGCCGTGGGCAGCCATCAGTGAGGTCTAGAGGAACCTCCGCATAGGAAGAAGGAGAGAGGGGGCGGGGTTGTGCAGAGAGAGGCGTAAACACGGGCTCTGCTTTACTGAAGAAACGGGTTCCTCTGTGTTATACCACCCAACCCTACCATAGTTAAGACACTCACTACTAATTGTGAATGTCTCAGTAAGTGAACAGAGTGAGATGATGCATTCAGAGAAAGGATAGACTACTGACCTTCAATGCAACGAGCAGCGTGACCGTCTCCACCGAGTAGTAGCCTCTGTCCACATAGTCCCCCATGAACAGGTAGTTGGTGTCTGGTGACTTGCCCCCGATTCTGAAGAGCTCCATGAGGTCGTGAAACTGGCCATGCACATCTCCGCAGACGGTGACTGGACAGCGGACCTCCTGCACGTTGGACTCCTTGGTCAGGATCTCCTTGGCCTTTAGAGAAGAAAGAAAAGATTGAGGTTAGGCATTATTGTGCCAGCATACACAAATAAAGAAAAGAAAAAAAAGCTCCGTCATCTGAGAGGCGATCATGACAAGCAACAAGGATAGTGCAATGCTCAAAGGAAAATTCCCTCCCAAAAAAATTAAATAAATAATAATTAAAAAAGGAAAAAAAAAGTGTCACATGCTTTTACTGTGGCATCAATTTCACTGGTGAGAACTACCAAGCATCACCATGGAGACAATGAGAGTCATGTCCATGGAGAGCTCTGCTGTGTAATACTGTTGTTGTTTGTCATTTGATTAGCAGGGGTGTGACTTCAATTTTAAACATCAAGTCAGAATACTTCTGCACTATAAATACAGACCTTGTTTTTTTTATATACATTTAATTCTGTACAAACTATTGACAAAATGAAATGGACCCTGACTGATACCCAACCAATGTTAACAGAATGTTTTAGTCATGGGCTGACCCCTTGAGGTTGACCAACCTGCACTGCTTGCAGTAGAAGGCACATAAACAACAATGATTGAAAGGATAGACTTTGAGCTGTCTGACAACAGCTGTAACCTCCTCACTGCCATAATGTGGATCACATGTCATATTAAACTCATGATGACTCAGATGATGAACAGGCACTTTAACTGGGTTGCTACAATTTGTTTTTTTAGAGCTAAGATTACTAATATATTGAAATGCATTTGGGTAAAACCTCCACACTGCAGTCAGTGTGTTCATGTTTTAGAATCCAAGTTAAGTCATTACTACTTCATTAAAAAAAATTAAATCGTATATTCTGGGTATGCAGATTCATCCGCCAGCCATTTATTAAACTCTTGGATATTGGTCTAAACATTACATTCAGACTCTCCCTGAAACTTTGCCTGGGATAAACAACCAGTTGCCACTGCACAAAGATGCAATATTCTGAAGCATGACAGCTAATGGATTCAAAATGTACGCGCTCTCTACAAGGCTTGTAATGAACGCACTTGCTGGTGCATCAGATTGCTGATGGAGCTCATCTCCACTACCAAAGTTGTCGAAGTATTTTCGTCTGACGGTTGCAGGACAGCTGTTGTACAGGGATGAAGTATTCAACGATGCCATTACGGCGAGCTATCTAGCTAAACTGGAGACCGGTCAGACAAGTAACTGGGTGATTCTACGTATCATAGAGACAGACAATTTGTTAGGACGAGGTAACGTTAAAACAACATGCATTTCACTGGACAAACACAAGCCTAAATGTGCTAAATTCTCTGGGGTCTTTTGACAAGTTTTCAGAGGTGCCGCAAATCGGCTACTTTCCGATCAGGTTCTTCCAAATCAGTTCGAGCGCTTCTGGCTATCTAACTTGAACCACTGACTAAGGTTATAGATAACTAACTAAAACGTAATTAGGGCCGTGAAAGGTTACAAATTAGCTAAATGTAGACGTGAAACACATAGGTTGTTTCGTTTTAAAATGCAGTGTTTGTCAATTTAATGAGTAAGCCCGTTATTAAACTGCGACTACAATTCACCTATTCTGGTAGTGAGGGTGAGCTAGCTAACATAAGTCAGCTATCCTAGCTAGCTGGGGTAACCAACTTAGCTGGCTAGATAACTACCTTAGCTGACTAGATGACCACGATATCTACCTTAGCTGGCTAGATAACTACCTTACCTGAAAGCTATTGTGATAACTATGCCACAGACTGGTATTAACATAAATCACCGCTCAATGTTATGGCGGCAACGTTAACAGCTATATAGATTTGAAATGTGAAGCATTTGTTTATTTGTTCATTTGATATCTGACTACATGAGGAACACATCAAATAAATATTAAACCTCACCTTTTCGCACAACGTCCTCACTTGATTTTCCGAGAGCTGCTTACACTCATTGAGCTGTTCGACCCATTGGTCTAATTCCTTCGTAAATGTTTTATCGTCCATTTTGAACGTGACCAGATACTAGATGTGTTTTCCCTTAACGCTTAGGCTGCGCTGAATATATTTAGGTACCGTCTCCGCTCGAAATTCAGCGATTACGTTATAATTTCCCTAACTACGACGCAAGAGCCGGGTTTTCGGCTTCTGGCTCGGAGCTAACGTTGGCTAGCTTGCTAAATAAATGCTGGACTGCTAGCTTGCGAATAACAGCTCCAAACAAGACACGATACCTCAATAAATGAGCAAAGAGAGGCTGCCCGGTACGAAGTGGTCCTTAAATGGACAATTTCAGCTCAGTAGTATAATTGAAATAAAGGGATTGGCCGTAAATAATAATTTGGCTAGCTAGTTCCCTATTCCCCCCGACCTTCCTATAGGCCGCAAGGTGAACCACGAAAAGTCCTTTAGAAATCGAATCCCGCTCCACAGGCGTGCATCTACACAATATTTAGTTCATAAAAAAGAAAGAGTCGTGCTTAGCTACCAAAAAAAAGTTCGTCGCTGACTTTCCAGTCAATTTTTGGTGCGTTTATGTTTTATGCCGAACTAGTTTCTTCAGAGCGCACAAGGATCTTGGTCGCGAGTGCTGGCACTTTTCGACACGTGATCATGCTACACCAATGAGGTAGCTGCTTTTTGTCAACAGAATGGCAAGATGGCGGCTCCCGTGGTTAGATTCAACGTTACCGATCAAGAGGAAAACACCCGAACATCCTCAAAAGTGGGCTAAATGGATTCTAAATAGTGCTGTATACATAGCCGCGTCCAAGAAGAACAATGAGGCAAATATACGATAATGTTATGCTTATGTTAAGTCATTTAGATCAAGTTTGACATACCTGGGAATACACCTTACTGACGATCTAACATGGACTGTGAACACCCAGCACACACTGAAGAAATCAAGGCAAAGACTGTACTTCCTACGTCAGCTGAGGAAGTTCAGAGCATCAGCACCCATCAGCTGTGTGTCCTGACAGCATCATCACTTGGTATGGGAACTGTACAGCCTGTGACAGCAGTACCGCATCATCAGAGCACCTCTCCCTACAGACCTACAAGAGAAGACTACGTACCAGGGCCCAAAGTATTGTAAAAGACTCCTAACATCCTGACCATGGACTTTTCTAAACACTGAGGTCAGGCAAACATCTCTGCTGCTACAAGACCAGAACAGAGAGACTGAGAAGGAGCTTCTTTCCTCAAGCATTCCGTATCCTGAACACACACAATGACTATAACAGCAATTACACTTTTTTTCACACTTGCACATGGACTGTACACACACTGCACTTTATACTCCCTCTTGCTATTTATGAAAAATATTTCTTGATCTTTCTTTCTTCACACTCGCACAGAAAAAGCTTAACACCAAACGAAATTTCACTACATGCTTTACGTAAGTATTTCTATGTATCTGACAAAAAAACCTCCTTCCTTGTATCAATAAAAGGCAGTAATTGTACTTATACCAATGACCATTTGTTCGTTCTTTCATTCATTCATTCACAAATGAAAACAACACTGATGAACCATAAAAACAATCTTTATGAAAAATATGAAATATGATATATAAAACTGTACAAAACTAAATAAGAAATAACAGATTAAGGACACTCAGTCCTCACTGTCAGTGTCAGGACGGTTATCTTCCAGTTCCTCAGTTTCTTTTGTGTTGGCACAATTACAGCAACGACATAAGTCTGTGCAACACAATCCTGCAGAAAAACAGGAACATCTGCCTGTCTCACAGGCACCTTTGCAGCCGCAGTCAGGGGCAGGGTTTCTGGTCATCCAGGTGATGTGCAAGGTCCCATCCTCTATTTGCCAACCATATCCAGCAGGTGATGGAGCACTTATATTTTGTTTGAGACAGGACCTCATTATTGCAGCCTAGTAGTTTGCCCTTTTGCAATGCTGATGGAGGGCATCAGCAGTAGGGGGAATGCATAATTCTGGCAAGGCTGATGATGCTATACAGAAAGCCTTGTACCTAGCTTCATTTACATTATCGGCAGCTGGCTGATCATATAAGTGGCATACATACTGGCAAAGAAGTGCAAATGTTGACTGCTCCAAGTTAAAGTTAGCACCTAAACTTGTAAAAGCCTTTAGGTACTCATCTTTCTCACATGCAACAGAAAATGTCTTTCTTTTTCCTTTGCCTCCACTTGTGGAGTCACACCCAGAGAATGTGTGAATTCCGATCAAGGCTGAACACACACTGGTTCCGAGAGCTGATGACACCTTGGTAATGTCAATGATACGTGTCCTGTTGCCAGTCCCTGTGAAAACATATAAACTGCATGGCAAATCTGTCTGCACACTTACAGCAATGACTGCCACATCAGTGTCAGAGCTCTTGATAATGACAGCTTTATGCTCCCGTGCAGCATGTTGTGCATGTAAAAACACCCTTGTGTCACATTCTTCATGATCACACTGCAGGTCTTCAACAACACAAACAGACTGTACACCCTCCTTAACAGTCACACAGTGACATTGATTTGTATGTGCAAGCAGAGGTTTTTGCCCACTATTGTAAGGTCTGCATTTTTCCATACAACATACAGGAATTCGGTATTTGTTCCTTCTGAGAGAAACTTTTTCCATTGGGTTGGGGTCCTCTGATCCGGGCCAAAGATTTGCATGCGTTGTGACCCTGCATCAGCTCTATACATGACCGTTCTAGGTTTTTGATACTGATGGGGGAAATCACGAGTCAGCCTCTTCTTCAACATATCCTGTCTGCAACACAACAAAACAGTGACAATTAAGAGTCACAGGAGTATCATGAAAAGCAGAGAGTGGTGGAGGTGGTACAAGACATTACAGGCTAGAACCTATCTGCCATACAGCACATTTAACACCAAAGATGCCCAAGAAAGGCACACAACGTCACAAACCTCACCACACACACACACACACACACACACACACACACACACACACACACACACACACACCACATACACACCACACACACACCACACACACACACACACACACACACCTTCTCTTTGTTGCCAAGTGGTACATGTCTGTGCAAACAGCAAGACTTAAAAACAGTTTCTCAGGCCTGTCACACACATGTTGTGTAAAGCTAGACTTGCACATGACAAATAATAAGACTTGAGAGAAAAATGCATTGCAGTTACCTGTAGTTTGAAGCTTCAAGACCTTCATTTGCTTTCACCAGTTCAATGAAGGCCTTCCTCAGCTGGCCCATTCTCTGCACCTCTTGGTTGACAAGCAGCCTTTGGCGAATGATCCTCTCACAGAATAACTTATAGCTGACATCAAACGTGGGCTCATTCCTAGAACACATATAAATGAGAAGGAAATAAATAAATTAGGGTTGTGATTGTGTGCACATACAACAGAATGCAGATTGAATGTTTACTTATATAATGTTAAGTTAGTAGCTCCTTGAAATGCAATTTAATAAATAACTTACTGTTCTTTCTCTGGTTTTTCAGGCCTCGTCAAAAACCTGGTGTACTGATTATAACAGCCTTTGTGGTACTGCACCTCCAGAGCCGAGCCACGTTTGTAGGCTTGTCCTGTATGTATTCCATCGTGTAGTGGTGAAATAATATACCTCTTCGTGCTTGACTGAAGTAATATGCATAAAACAATGTTTGTTTTTTGATTTATTAAGACATTCCGGTGTATTTTCTTCGTCTTCCGTACTGCTCGATGAAGGCATGGTGGACGCCATCTTGCAACTCTGTTGACAAAAAGCAGCTACCTTATTGGTGTAGCATGATCACGTGTCGAAAAGTGCCAGCACTCGCGACCAAGATCCTTGTGCGCTCTGATGAAACTAGTTCGGCATAAAACATAGACGCACCAAAAATTGACTGGAAAGTCAGCGACGAACTTTTTTTTGGTAGCTAAGCACGACTCAATCTTTTTTATGAGCTAAAGATTGTGTAGATGCGCGACTGTGGAGCGGGTTGAAACGAAAACAGTGTTCACCTTACGCCCTACTAGGGAAACTCGCTGTGTAATGGCCGCCCTGCACTCGCCCCGCTTTTACGTCATCACAATGGCATTTCCACAAGATCCGCGCGTGCTAAACTTTAATTAAACTGCTGCCTTCTTGTGGCATGGAAGACTTCTTTCACATAGTATGTTAGTTGTATTTGCATACTTTTCTAAGTAAATTAATACTATTACCAATACAAATACTCCTGATAATAATTATATGAAATTCAAAGCCCTTAACTACGTAAACACATATGCATCTAGTTCTACAATTCTACAGTTAGATCAAGTTGTATACTTTGGAGGTAGACAAATATGTAGGCCCACCTACCATGACCATGGTTTTTATAGAAAAAGTCTGCATTTCTCGCAATTCTTACCATGAACACTTGACTCACATAATTTAGGCCAGGGAATCTGAGTAATATTGTGTTGAAAAGTGAAGTGATAATGACAATGACATCACAAGAATCCAAACAAGTAACAATGTGAGAATTTGTTTTTAATTAAGCAAGACTTAAAAGAAGCAGGTTCATGAAACGAAGCATTTTAGGCCTGCTTCTGAACATAGGCCTACATCTGGAGGATGCTGAAGTGGGTGCACGTATGTGACTGAATGTGTGTCACATGTAAGCTTGGCCAACCCTTAGAGAGAGGTACTACACCTGACAGCTTGTGTTGCTCTCCCTGTCCAGTAGCTACTCTGTGCGAGACTAGCCCAAGTCCAACTGAGTTTTAAATTTGATTTTGTTTTGGGAGTAGTACAGAAAACAAACATACCGGTATTATGGCCAACTGCTGGAGATTCTTCAGGCACCAGACACCCCTAACCTAGTCCATGGCTAAGCTACATATCAAAATCTCATTTGATGCCTCCTCCTTCAAGATATCACAGTATGTGAGCAGGGTTTGTTGATGGAGAATTAAATGTAATTTCACGAATTATAACGGTTACACACACTAACAGCAGACATAGTTAAATGTTGTCTGCCATTTCCAATGAGATGAACATAAGGCCAAATTGCATTAATCACCAGTGTTTGTTTAAAATGATTGGATCCTCTCCCTTCCTTTTTAAATAGTGAAATAATACATTCATAAGGCTGGTGTGCAGTCATGATTTATGATCTTTTTTTTATTTTGCACATCAATATTTTTATTTTGCAGTACACTGTTCTTAGTTTTGGAATTCACACACTACCATATGCAGCCTAGTTCAAGGATTATAATTCAGACATCGGCAATTTTGATGTTAGCATGGGGCATAATTGACACACAAACAAAAGTAAATGGATGTAAATAAATTAAATACATTTGTGTAA
>NC_045163.1:26174972-26257761 GCF_900700415.2 Clupea harengus | reverse complement strand
GGGGGGGGGGGGGGGGGGGGGGGGGGGGGGGGGGGGGGGGATTAGGATTGAGGCGGCTTTACCACAGGGGTCGTGTTACATCCAGCAGCTCTGGGAGGAGGGTTCTGTTGTTGTGTGTAATCTAAACTGATGCTATCCCACATTTACCTGAATGGCTATTACGTCAGTGTAATGATAGCGCTTCAGGACGATCTCCAGAATGACAGCATATGCCTCTGGGAGGCGAATATTTAAACTTAATATTTGATATTTGTATAACAGTTCAAATAAAAAAAAAAATTAAAACTTTGTTCAGTGACAGTATCACGTTTCAGAGCAAAAAAAAAACAGTCCCTCTTTGTTGATATTTGGTTTTGTGAAAGTCAGCTTCTCAGCAGGTTGCCTGTAACTGTACACGTCTGTGCATTTGACACCTTGACTATGCTTTGTTGTTAAAAACTGGAGAGCCACTGTTAGCCCACTTCCCACGAAACTGGCCATGGAGTCATAGCCTACTGGGGCTCACAGGCAAGTGAATGACCACACAGAGTAGTTTGTACACGTAGGTGTCTGAAGTGAGATATGTAAATGTTTCAGAAAGATAATCTGTCTAGGGTGCAACGGTGTACAATGGAGCACAAGGAACAAAAGGAAATTTGAAGATATGTAATTGAGAATATGTGACCTATTTCTTTTACTAATTCCTTAAGGAATTATGAGTAAAGAGGAAGCATTACGCTCTTGTACCATTTAATATTAGCTTTTTAAGATAAACATAACAGACTGCATCCAACAATGTTTCATTTCAACAATAATAATGTAGAAAAACTGAAATGCAAATAGTCTCACCCACAAAAACAACCATAACATATCCATCCTAATGAAAAGATCAACTTAAGAACATAAGAAATATTTGTTTCTATATTTGCTATTAAACAGTCTAATCAACTCAGTTTCATAAAATGTATGAATACAATTATATAAATACAAAAACATACTGTCTAAAATCCGTTAGGTAAGTGATCACACAAAGACACTTCTTACCAGATTCTGGGTTTCCCTTTGCACTCTGGGAGAAAGCTGCGCTGGAAGTGTCAGGTTGATACCAGGGCAGTGTCTATATACCGGCACCCGGGGGAGGGAGGGGTTAGTTCACCTGTAGCGCCTCTGCGAGAGGGGTGGAGAGCATGAGAAAGTGGAGTCCCCTTTCGTCCACTACAGGAAGGCAACGTGAGACGCTGGCACAGGGGATGAAATATTCAGCAATCTGCTGAAAGAGGACAAGCCAGAGGAACCTTGTGTGTCACAAACAGCAATTTCAGCCAAAAAAAAAAAGCAAAGGGGTGGTTAAATGTGGTCAGGCTCTGTTCACTCGGAACAGGTCTCGTCTAAGTGTGATTTGGCTTCCTCTGTCTGTCTAACCCTCCTTAAACACCCCTATTACTCTCAGTCACTCTCACACACACACACACACACACACACACGGACACACACACACACACACGGACACACACATACACTCACACACCCACACACACACACATACACACACACACACACGGACACACACATACACTCACACACCCACACACACACACACACACACACACACACACGGACACACACATACACTCACACACACACACACACACACACACACACACACACACACACACACACGGACACACACATACACTCACACACACACACACACACACACACATACACTCACACACCCACACACACACACACATACACACACACAAACAGTATGCACACATCGTGTCAGGACGTTTAACTTTATGACTGTGTTCTACATGATGTTGGCTCTGTGTACACAAACACGCTTCACGGCTAAGCAAACTGAGCTGCAAATCCCATCGTCATCACAGGTGTGTGTGCAACGAGGGTCCAGATCTATAGAGAAGCCCTGGCAAGCATCTGGAACTTACACAACGAGAGTCCAGATCTATAGAAAAGCCCTGGCAAGCATCTGGAACAAAGACACTGAGGTGAGCTGGTGCTGAGCCTGACGGAGCCCGACAGAGGTATTATGTGCTGGTTATATAGCACACAGGAGACTGACCTTTACCCCTTTAATTTAAATTCTCCCCGACTGCCTGGACCCTCACAAGAGGCTCTCTATGAGAGAATCCCAGCGGGAGCACTGTGCTTCCCTGTTATCTTCGGTGAGTACAGGGCAGATAACCCCCCTTTTTTTTTTGCAAGTGACGCCAGAGGCTTTGACAGGTGTATTATTCCCACCCAAATTGGACATCATTATGTCCGCAAGGTATGACGGGAGAGGGCTATTAGCTCGGAGCCGTCTCTCCTGTTTCAGTCATCCCTTGTCAGAACCGTGGGACACTTGGGGACACCGTCGAAAATCCGTTCCAGGATTCCTTTAAACCATATGTGTGACCGCTGATAGGAAAAGATGCCCGTACAAGTGGATTAACTTTCGTAAGAGAATAAATGAGAACGGGAATAAGGGTATGAATGGCTACTAATTTGATTGAATGTAGTGTGTGTGAATGTTGAGAGAGCGAGAGAGAGATAGAGAGAGAGCAAGAGAGAGAGATAGAGAGAGAGTGAGTGAGAGATAGAGACAGGGAGAGAGAGAGAGAGAGAGAGAGCGAGAGAGAGAGAGAGACAGAGAGCGAGAAATGCTCTGGAGTGCATCCACAATCTCCCTCTACAATGAAAGTTGCATCACAAGGGTAGATCCGTACCGGCCAGGTTGTCCAGCCTCATTTGCCAGTTTGCGTTTCATACCTCCAGGTTGCAATCTACCTGAGAGTTCTCTGCCATTTCCCTTAAGGCCTTAATTAAGAGCTGATTGAAACGCTGTGTCCTACATAAAGCCTGCTCATCCCTCTGCGGTTGCGGTTGTCATCCTTCCCTGCTCATCTGTCTGTTCACGCAGGCAAATCAGCATCCGGCCGCAGGTAGCCAAGACACCTCTGCTATATTTACTCAGATGGGAGTGTCTCCTCGTCCTCGTCCTGTTTGAGAGTGTGTCATTGGTTGTTAGTGTCACACGATGTGTAGAATACACGGACGAGCTGGGCAGATCCTGGCTATAGGTACATCAAATGTGTGCAAATGTTTTTTTGTAAAATATTCTTTCTTTTACATTTTAGTTTACATAATAAAACAACGACACTTGTATACTCTCTTGACTATGAATTGTTGGAATTTTAATTTGACATTGACATCACACAACAGTTAACATTTTCCTCGCGTAGGATGAGTGTGTTTCAATTTGCATCTTTATCTTATTTATGTAAATGTGCACAAATATAATGATTTCTCCATGCAAAACATAGTTTATTATTATTTCAAAGTGCAGGAAATGTGCAGAATATAAATAGAAGCATCCAAAACATGTTTACTGAGAAGCTTTGAAAGGCTGTTGGTATGAAATATCAGTAGAAGTCTATAATCTCAGGATGAGTCTGTTTATCTTTTAGAAGAGGAAGCAGGTTGGAAAAGTTATTATATACTTCTATTTGTATTTATTTCAGTGCTTCAACATGTGTTTGCTGATTATTAAATTGTAGTTTCAACTCTCGTTTGACTGTGAAATGCTGATTCTGACCACCAATAAACAATAATATTGTAGACCCACATCGCCACCACCTGGCCAGTAAGAGAATGACTTTAATCGTTCCTCAGAAATCATCTAATGCTCCTCTGATTGAAATTGAATTGTATTAACAACATTTATTCTCTTACAGTTTTTTTTTCAGATTTACATCATTAATATAGTTGATCCTACTATTATTTCAAAATTAGATGAAAAATGCCCATAAAAATGCCTGTATGTTGGTCAGTTAGGTTTTTAAATAATTAATTTTTCCTGAAGAGGGCGCTAATGGTCTTTGGTAAAATTCCCTTAATCAACTCGATAGTGGACTGCAAAAACAGTCTCAACCAGGTCAATGTGTTTCTTATGTGAATTTATATGCTATCCTTCAAGGTAAATCCATGCTGTCAATTCATTTTAAAATACAACGTTAAAACACCACCTTTCTTTGAGAGCCCAGTATTCAAGCACATCAAAACGTGTTTTAAACAGAGAGACACTTCAACACAAACAAAGAGCGGTGTTGTGGCTTCAGATGGTGTAATTTAAGTATACATGACCTTTTGGTTAGCTGAGACTTGCTGTCTACATTTCACGCTCCAGTCCGCTGAATGAAAGAAACCCTGGCCTAGAAATCCACCTTCCCCCTCCACACCCACTACCTGACTTACAGTGTCTATGTCATCAAACACACACACACACACACACTCACCAACGAACACACACACACACACACACACACACACACACACACACATACACCACACACACACACACACACACACACACACACACACACACCAACGAACACACACCAACGAACACACACACACACACACACTCACACATACACACATGCGCACACACATGCACACTCACACACACCACACTCATTTGCAAACACGCACACACGCACACACACACACACACACACACACACCACACACACACACACACACACACACACACACACACATGCACACACACACCACACTCATTCGCATACACGCACATGCAGGCACATAACCACAAAAAAATAAATTCACACACACACGCATATACATTCTCACACACACGCATGAACACAAATACATATACAAGCACACACACACACAAACATGCATACAGGGAAAAAACAGAGGCAGAGAGGCAGAACTCAAAGCCTTTAAACAACATTTCAAATGAACTCTCATATACTTTTCAAAATATTTGATTTAATTTAGCTGAGAACGAGAGGGGTCAGCTAAACAAGCACCCAAGCCTCTCTTTCCATGGCAATAATGATGTCATTCAGCCAGGATGCAGTCCGTGACCCCACTTGACCTCTGCTGATCTCTGTCACGTCTGATTACTCAGATACTCCCCCGAAGCACCCCGCCCTCGCCACTGCACCTCGGGACGAGAGAAAAGTAAAAGAGAGAGAGAGAGAGAGAGAGAGAGAGAGAGAGGAGAGAGAGAGAGAGAGAGAGCGAGAGAGAGAGAGAGAGGTGGCCACACTAGGGAGACTTGAGTTGCAATTAACTGCCATACAATTTGGTTTGGGTAAAGACAAGCAAGTTGAGTTTATGAAAATACAGTTGTGCAGGGTTAGATATAGCTACAAGCAGTAATTATGGGCCCTAGAATGCTTGGGCAACATACAACTGATTTGGTCCTCAGGGGACAGAGTTGCCCTGGAGATGTCTTTGGTCTTCTAGTTTGACATGTGTACACAGAGATATGGCAGGATAGATCGCAGATACCTGATAGAGCACATTGATCACTGACTGGGGAGTTGATTTGGACTGTTAATTAATGAATGCAGAATATGACCTGATTATTGCTATGACTGTAAACACCACATCAGTCTCCTATTAGGTAACGCAAACAACTTGTTCTTTCATTCACAAATATATCCATTCAGTTCCACTGAAACCTGACCCGCCCTCATAAGTTACTGTGCATGTCTAGAGCAGGTCACAATAATAATAATAATAATAATAATAATAACACGAGTAGACCAAGATGAGTAGTATTGTTGTTTTTTTTGTTCAGAAATGTGACATATGGTGTAATACTGTTGATTTTTAATTCTTCTTGAAATCATTTAATGTCACTGACAAACAATGTGATTCAAATGAAGTGCCATTTTTTTTTAAAGATTTTTTTTTGGGGGCTTTTTGCCTTTAATCGATAGGACAGTGAAGGTTTGGACAGGAAATGAGATGGAGAGAAGAGGTGGGGAGTGGGATCGGGAAATGACAGCGGGTTGGATTCAAACCCGTGTCCCCGTGGGCGTTCAAGCCTGTATATGGTCGGGCGACTGCTTGCGCCACAGTGCCCCCCTGAAGTGCCATTTTTGAGGGCTTGTACTATGACATTGCTATGTACAAAACCAAGGTCAGGGTACACGCTACGCAGAACATCCCATAGAACCCAAGTCAGGGTAGACGCTACGCAGAACATCCCATAGAACCCAAGTCAGCGTAGACGCTACGCAGAACATCCCTGCTGCTGGTTTAGAGGATGCGCCACGACTCTGCATCCATGCCAGGGTCACTTTCATAAATCATAAATAAATCGTAAATAAATCATCACAAATCATCACCAGGACTGAGGCAAAGGTTCTCCTCTACAGTTTTATCTTATCCTTACTTCTTGTGTTCTGTTCATTTCACTTTTGTCAGCCTGTTGCGGTAATTGCTTCTAATGTATGTGAAACCTGCTGAAGACTTCAGACTTAAGAGGTCCTAAAAACCTATTTCAGGCTTAAGAGGTCCTAAAAACCTATTTCAGGCCCAACTGAACAGACGCTTCAGCTCTTTGAAGTAGTACATAACCAGGCCGAAAAAGCTGTGGCACGAGACAGACTGTTCAGTCTTGGCCCGAACATAAAAGAAAAAAATCAATGCCGCAACAGAATAATTCCTATACTTCATGGACAGATCCGATTCAAGGAAGGTGAAAGAAAAGTGAAGAGTGTGTTCATGAAAGAAAAGGGAATAACAGACAAAGAAAAGGTGTGTTGGCAGATGCAAATCATAGTCCAGTAACCCAACAGTGTCAGTAGGAGCCCACGCACCCTCACCGCGTCCCTGCCACTTTACGCCGTCAAACGAGGAGTTAAAAATATGCATACGCCTAATATGGCTTGATTAGGACACACTTAATATTTAAAGCAAGGTAGGAATCTATAATCATAAATCAGGGGCAGAGGGGAAACAGATTTACAGTAAGTGTGTGTGTGTGTGTGTGTGTGTGTGTGTGTGTGTGTGTGTGTGTGAGTGTATGTGTGTGAGAGTGTGGTGTGTGTGTGTGTGTGTGTGTGTGTGTGTGTGTGTGTGTGTGTGTGTGTGTGTGTGTGTGTGTGTGTGTGTGTGTGAGTGTGTGTGTGTATGAGTGTGTGTGGTTGTATATGTGAGTGTGTGTATGTGTGTAAGTGTGTGACTGTATGTGGCTTGACAAGGAATTACTATGGAGATGTGGTTCAGCTCTATGGTGTTGCATTTAAGGGCAATTATATAGCCTCTTTCTGATTCTGTTTGGTTACTTTGGGCAGTGTACTGTTTAAATATTAGTTACTTAAATTACTCTGCAAATGTATAAATGGCATCAAAACAAAAGTGTTTATTTTTTAGGGTTTCAAAATTCCTCACACCTCTAAATGTGTGTGAGACAGAGAGAGGCAGACAAACAGACAGACAGACAGACAGACAGACAGATAGCTAGATAGACAGATATATCTATGAGATAGCTAGATAGAGAGACAGTCAACGCAAGAATGTGAAAACAATACTGGGGGACATATTTCAAGATTGGAAATCTTCAGACACAGTGGTCTGCGCTATGAAACGGCGTATTTATTTGTTGCCATTTTCCTTGAGTCATTGCTTCCTCTTCCAGCAGCTGTACGGTGGGCAGGCTGCCCTTCCGCCGGGGGGGGGGGGGGACAGGGGGGGGGGGGGGGGGGGACAGATGCTGAAAGGGTGTTTACTGTTTGCCTTCCAAAAAAATGCACAAAGTGACCACTTAGCGAAATGAGCCTGCTGATATCTCCAGAAGATCTTGTCTTGCAGGAACTGGAGGCAACAGCCTCACGAGGTCTGGTGAGCTCAACGCATTGGGCCTCCCTGCCTTTGAGCCCCTGCCAGCCGATCTGGCCAAAGAGGGGCGGTCCGAGTCTGCAGCCTGACTTCATAGCGCAATCGAATCGATGATAAAGATCACTGGTGCTGAAATTGCAAACAGATATGAGCAGATGTGTACGAGACCGGAGGTCAGCACCTGCACCGGGGTGCCCCCCCCCCCCACACACACACACACCACACCCGCTCACCCCTTTCAATAGGCGAGGTTGTTCAACAGCACAGGTTTTTTTTTTTTTTACCAGTTTAGACAACAAGCCGTTCTACACAAAGGTGCTGAACCTTTTACCT
The DNA here is from genome assembly GCF_900700415.2 of Clupea harengus. Lineage (NCBI taxonomy): Eukaryota > Metazoa > Chordata > Actinopteri > Clupeiformes > Clupeidae > Clupea > Clupea harengus. The sequence goes on along the minus strand of NC_045163.1, from coordinate 26,249,778 downwards.
TTCCTGCACGGAGATTGCTATCTACTGTGCTGTACATGACACAGCGTCAAGTTGTTTTCCTATGTAAAGACTGCTAGATGTCAATGACAAAATGTCATAGTTGCAAATGAATCACTACTACTACTACTACTATCATTATTAATAATAATAATAATAATAATGATCAACAAAAATGTATCCCGTCATCAGAATGATAGTGTAAGTCACTCTTGCTAATGACAAAAACCTTTTCCATGGTGCTCTGTTAAGATCAATCTGATGAAGCAGCAACACTTTAGTACATGTGTGCATTACGAGTGCTCGTCTTTAGTAAATGTGTGCATTATGAAGGCTCCTCTTTAGTAAATGTGTGCATTATGAAGGCTCCTCTTTAGTAAATGTGTGCATTATGAAGGCTCCCTCTTTAGTAAATTTGTGCATTATGAAGGCTCCTCTTTAGTAAATGTGTGCATTATGAAGGCTCCCTCTTTAGTAAATGTGTGCATTATGAAGGCTCCTCTTTAGTGAATGTGTGCATTATGAAGGCTCCTCTTCATGTGTGCATTATGAAGGCTCCTCTTTAGTACATGTGTGCATTATGAAGGCTCCTCTTTAGTACATGTGTGCATTATGAAGGCTCCTCTTCATGTGTGCATTATGAAGGCTCCTCTTTAGTGAATGTGTGCATTATGAAGGCTCCTCTTTAGTAAATGTGTGCATTATGAAGGCTCCTCTTTAGTACATGTGTGCATTATGAAGGCTCCTCTTTAGTAAATTTGTGCCGCTCCAGCTGCTTGGTTCTGTTAGCATTCCATCTCCAGGAAATCTCTATTGAGTTGCTAAAGAATGAATGAATCCTGAGAGCAGAGAGAAGATCTGGTGCTTCTGCTGTGGCTCCACCCCACACACAAGCAGAATGAGACGAGACAAGAAGAGAAAGCTGAAACAAAGAAAAGAAAAAGAAAGGGAACGATGATAATTTATTCATTCATTTATTCCTTATTATTCTATGCAGTTAAATTATCGTTGCTTATCTAACTCACATGTTTAAGAGGAATGATTTCAATAAAAACTCGTTACACAGGCAATATGCACATAGTCAGAACTGTGGAACAATGTTTTTCATTGCTCCACTCACAGGGGATGAACTTCGCATTAAATGCTAAAATTTTAAATATGATACACATCTCTCAATTCTTTGTTTACGACAGTCATAACAAAGGCTTGACCAGGAATTACTATGGAGATTTAGTTCAGCTTCATGGTGTTGCATGTTTCTGATTCGGTTTGGTTGCTTTGGGCAGTGTACTGTTTAAATATTAGTTACTTAAATTACTCTGCAAATGTATGACTGGCATCAAAACAAAAGTGTTTATTTTTTAGGGTTTCAAGACTCCTCACACCTGACAACCCTACCGAATGTCTATATGCAACAAACAGATATTGAGGATAAAAACGACTGCTCATATACTACTAATATAAATGTGTACCTATCTATAAATATACTTTAAATGCATATAAATGAATAAACTAATAAACACACATACTACTATATATATATATATATATTTCATATAAGAAATGTATATGAATAACAGGTCGTACCAACTATACCAATAGAACATATAGAAACAACAGAACATATAGGTTAAATAAGAGTACACCAAATGATGCATTGTGTAGAGAATCAATTCACTGAATTTCCCCTCATTATTCAATTGCCACTGCTACAAATAATGAATGGTCTGTTAATAGGTTTGAATTAAATGAAGGTAATAACAACCTACAAACCAAGGAAAACAACAATGACTGGCGTTAATAGGAAAGAAAGAAAGAGCGGCTATTTATTTCTTTACCATACACGTTTAGTGTAAGGGCAACAACATAAATTCATTGGTTTTCATTTATAATGCTATTCAGAATTGTATTATAGACTGCCCTTCATATTCTTCTGACATAAACAGTGGTTTTAGGGCCCGCTGTAACCAAAGGAAGAAGAACAATTCAATATTCCATTTTTTCATGACAATAAATGTGTTGCATTAGACATTTGAAGGTCTTGAAGGAATTGGCTATCTTGTAAAAACACACAGGCTAAATAAAAAAGAGACAGGAAGCACAAACACCTCGGATGTTTTTTCTTTATATTTCCAAGGAGGAAAACCACCTTCGACTTGAGAGAAACGAGAGGACTTTTAAAAAGTGTTCTTGGTGTAAACAGGAGCTCGAAGTTGTTGATCAATATGCAAAGCAACGTGATGAATATGCATGAAGGGCCCCGGTAATTGCACGTCAGCGTGGCAGCATGGCAATTTACGGCTCGGGATCCTGCAATCAGCACTCTATTCATTAACACGGTGGCCATTTCATCTGCAGCCACTTGAGTCTGCCAATCTCCCCCGCGGGCACATGACATTACAAAAGCGAAATGAAAAAGTTTCAATAACCAGGCAGACCCGCGCGTGGTGTAACAACTCTAAACACTATATTTATGCCGCTTTGTGCCATGAATGGCTGTTAACGCATTGTGAAAGAGAAGGGAGACAAACTTAATGAAACAACATAATCTCATGCATTTATATCACCTTTTCCCTAGGCGTCGGTCTGAGGCGTGAACGTTCGCTTGTTAGCTGCCGTTTGTCTGGTGAGAACAACAATTACCTTATGGCACAATTGTAATATGCAAAATGTCAGCCCGGAAAAAGGCATTGCTCGGATGCAGTCTGTGGTCGTTCCTTACACCGTCTGAGAGGGAGCTCAAGGGCAAGCATTAGATAGTGGTCACGGTGGCGGGAAAAAAAATACCGTGCAGCAACAAATTCAGAATTCCAGGCTATTTCATCAGAGAGCATATATTGAACACCGCAGTTGGGAAAAGGGCTATTGTTTAAAATATGTTTAGTCTGTTTTTGCATTTAAATGAACATTTTCTGTATTTCTGCATATGTTGGTGGTTGAAAATAAGTTCAATAATGTCACTTCGTCCAGACAGTGCCCTTATCAGATTAACACTTTCCAAAACGTCAACATTCATTGGTCTGGCATTCAACATAGCCAGGCCTCTGTATTGTTCAGCCCCTTTTGTTTAAGTCTCCTAGCCCACTTCAGAAATGTTCCATAAGGAACTTACAGTCAATATGTGAGTTGCTATTCTCATCTTTATCTGGACTTGGCAGGAGCTGGCCTCCGATGACCTCAGTGAGGTTGTTTTTTTTCTCAGATTTACATTGACCCTGAGGGCAAAGGTCAAAGGTGCTTTTCCTACCTACTCAACCAAAATACAGACTCGGTAACACACCCAACATAAACATACATCTTTGAGTCTTTTGGCAAAAAAATACATTTCACCTCTTTTGTCATCTCACCTTGGTTTGAGAACAGTCTTATTTTGAAACTAAGCAAAAAAAAAAAACAATCTGGCGTGAACGTGTTTCTGGCTGTCTTGTGTCAAACCAGGCGAAATGATCAATTGATTATGATCATTAATTATCGTGCAATTACAGTGTATGTTCCGAGACTGTAAATGGGAGACAATGTAAGATGAGAAAATGGGCAACCCTGTCAGCTCGTCTGACTTGATGCAAAATAGTTATTTATGCATTAATATGAATTGAGTTTGTTTTGATGTCATTCCACTGTAACTGCAGCTGTAAACATCATATTAAAGGGATAAGCTTAGCAGTGAAGCAGTGAGACTCCTTCTCTAGACCCGTCTCAGATGTGTGTGTGTTTACTCTCTACACCCGCCTCAGATGTGTGTGTGTTTAGTCTCTACACCCGTCTCAGATGTGTGTGTGTTTAGTCTCTACACCCGTCTCAGATGTGTGTGTGTGTGTGTGTGTGTTTACTCTCTACACCCGTCTCAGATGTGTGTGTGTGTGTGTGTGTGTGTGTGTGTTTACTCTCTACACCCGTCTCAGATGTGTGTGTGTTTACTCTCTACATCCGTCTCAGATGTGTGTGTGTGTGTGTGTGTGTGTGTGTGTGTGTGTGTGTGTTTACTCTCTACACCCGTCTCAGATGTGTGTGTGTTTACTCTCTACACCCGTCTCAGATGTGTGTGTGTGTGTGTGTGTGTGTGTGTGTGTGTTTACTCTCTACACCCGTCTCAGATGTGTGTGTGTTTACTCTCTACACCCGTCTCAGATGTGTGTGTGTTTACTCTCTACACCCGTCTCAGATGTGTGTGTGTGTGTGTGTGTGTGTGTGTGTGTGTTTACTCTCTACACCCGTCTCAGATGTGTGTGTGTTTACTCTCTACACCCGTCTCAGATGTGTGTGTGTGTGTGTGTGTGTGTGTGTGTGTGTTTACTCTCTACACCCAGGGGGGCTGGGCGGAGGCTGACGGAGGCTGACACCACGGTTGGGCACTGGTTAAGTTTGGCAAGGAGCCCCTCAGCTCAGACACACCCACTGCAACATGCAAAGCCCCTAAGAGGCGTCAGACGACCCTGTGTGTGTGTGGACCTCGGCATCTGGTAGCTGGCCGCCACGGAGCTCCTGGTTAGAAGTGTGGCTTTCTGCAGTCTCTCATTTTTTTTGCCATTTTTGTTTCTCCCATTCAGCTCCCCTCCTCTGTCTGTTTCAATGTCTCTCATCCAGCCCATGCCCCCCCCCCACACACACACACACACCTACACTTACTTACGCTCTCTTCTACTTTCTTCCACTCTCTCTATCCTCCCTTTCTCTCTCTCCTTCGCTCGTCCTCTCCCCCCCCCCCCCCCCCCCCCATGTCTTTGTCAGTAGGGGGCTGTAGACCTGGATCTGCCAGCTCTGCAGGAAGGGAGTTCCCATCAGAAGGAAAAAGTTGTGCGAAGACAAAAAAAAAAAAAAGCTGCGACAAAGCAGCGCAGCGCCGAGGACACCGCCGTGACCGCCGCCGTGACCACCGTGAATCCTCCATTGTTCCCTCTGACATCGACCAATAAATCTGCCCCTACAGCCCCTGAACATTCCACTGCTGCCCCCCCCCACCACCACCACCACCACACACACACACACACACACACTCACTCACTTCCAACCACCTCTAACCCCCCCAGCACCTCACACACACACACACACACACACTCACACACACCCCACCTATTGTCTCTCAGAGGAAACCTACACATGGAGGAAGAGGCCGTGACACACACACACACACAGGCACACACACACACACACACACACACACACACACACACACACACACACACACACACACACACACACACACGGCTCACACTCATCTGCAGAGCAGAAAGGACTTGAGACGCGATGGCGCATAAGAAGGGGATTCGCAGACTGGAGGAGGTGTGTGATGGGAGCCATGAGACTAGATTACTACTTGCCCACCTATGATCATGTTGTTCTCTCCAGTGCTGAGGAGAACAGGTGAGGAGGGCGGTGGGGGTGGGGGGTGGGGGGTGGAGTGGGTGAACTCTTCTCCCGCTGGGTGTCTCTCTCAGTCGGGCTTCCTGTATGAATAAACAGCTCTTGGTTGTGGTATCCATATCACCGCCAAACCCCCCCCTTTTCTCTCGTACACGCATCCAGAAGGGAAATACAACCGATTACATACACATAATAACACACACACACACACACAGGCACACACACACACACACACACACACACACAGGCACACACACACAGGCACACACACACACACACAGGCACACACACACACACACACACACACACACAGGCACACACACACACACACACACAAACACACCCACCCACAAACGCACACACAGTCTAGTGAAAAGGGCCAGCCTTGACACGATCCATTCATCACCCTTTGGTGGAAAGGGCTGGCGGAGGCCCTCAGTCACACCTCAGAATCATGCTCTTGTCACGTCACGTCACTTTGTTGTAGCGGGGCCACTGAGCAGACAAAACAAACAGCGCGGATAGCGGATAGCGGCTAGCGGCCGCGCAGGACTACAGTAGCAGGCCTGAGAGTGATTAATGGCCTCATGCTAAAGATACGCTGCTACCAATACACCCATACACTCTAAAAGCACAGCTCAAAAACCTCAGTATGCAGACAGGGTGAAGGGTTAGTCTGTTTACAGGGTGTTGCTTTGTGTGTGTGTGTGTGTGTGTGTGTGTGTGTGTGTGTGTGTGTGTGTGTGTGTGTGTGTGTGTGTGTGTGTGTGTGTGTGTGTGTGTTGTCTTCCTTTACTCTAAGTGCATGTTTCGATTAACCTTCACTGTTGCATGCATATTATGAATATATAGAATATAGAATGTAGAGAATTTTTAAATGACAAACATGGCCTTGTGGAAACTGTTAAATGTAATAGTAAGTTATGCGCTTGTTATAATAAAAACCTACAACACAATATAAACTCTATGATTCCCCATATGACCACAATCATTTGAATAACGCTTTATTCTATTTAAGTCTTAATGTTTATCAAACGCAGGATAGTCTTGTCTATTCTTTGCTGCTATGGGTGACTAGCACATGCTGTTTCTGTTATCAAACTGCCAACTCCCCTGTCCACACCAAAAGAAGGTGTAACAAAACAGAAAAAGAGAAAGAAAAAAGAAGTGAGGTGAGGAGAGGGAGAGGGGGGGTGGGGGAGGGTGCTGCCTACTCCCTCTGAGCACCGAAAGTGGGAATTTATAACATTCATCTCTGCGTGAAACAACAACAGACGGCACGAAGGTGTGAACAGCACGCCAGCACCGACACACTGCCTGCTCCTGAAAGGCAGGCTGTCGTCCGCGGCAACCCCACCACCACCACCGTGGCCTTGCCTAGGCTGCTGGCTGACACGTACCCGTCAGTTCCATAGGCGTGGTGGGTGGCAGTGGAAAGGGATCATTTAATTTGACAGCAGCTATTTCACTAATCCAAAACAACAGCTGTAAGGTAAAAATGAGCCACGGTCAGGGCTTGAAGCCGGGGGGGGGGGGGGGGGGATTGGAGAGGAGGGGGCAGATTTGGGGGGCGGTAGGGATTGCACACCAAAGAAGAAAAAATTAAATCCGCATGTAACGTAGTCCCAATGGGACAAGAACCTAACACCGTTGAATAAAAAATGTTGTAGGAGAAAAAAAGTTTGAAATAGAGGAAGAGGAAGCTGATGCAAGCCCCTTGGACCGAATCAAAGCTGTGTGTGTGTGTGTGTGTGTGTGTGAGTGTGAGTGAGAGTGTGTGTGAGTGTGAGTGTGTGTGTCAGCGACTGGGCTGCCCCTGGCCCCGGCTGCCAGAGGGGCGCGTAGCACTGAGCTCAGGGTCAGGAGGCGCACGGAAATGAGAGATGAATTCTGGGGGAAGGCTGATAGGGTCTCGGTGGAGTGGTGGAGGTCTGCGGTGGCGGCGGTCGGTGGGGGGCGCGGCCCGCGTACATTAGCATCTACACGGCCGACTGTCACGGGGCAGGTGAAAATAATTACAGGAACCAGCGGACGAGCTCATTACACATCTGGTTGAGCTTTTTTCTTCTTCTTTTCTTTTCTTCACGGGGAGAGCCGACGCAGGGTGGTCCTCTTCTCTCCCGCAACAAGACATCCCTGTTAGCACGCCGGGCCCTCTGTCCATCAACGGCCCAACAAAAGCATCTGTCAGTGAGTTTAGTGCGATGATGATGCTCCAAGCTTGACAGAAAAAGGCGAGCAAACGATTCAGTTCAATCTCGGATGAAGAATCCAGCGTTCAATTGACTCCTAGGACCATTGGCCTTCAGTTACAATTCAACGAACTGAAGACGCATGGGATTTTTTTTTACATGAAAATGTCTAGACTGCGGAGGAAGTGAGTGAAAAGGGAGGTGAACAGAAAGGAGCAAAGAGGAGAAGGAGTTTAGGGAGCTGAGTGTTTTGAGTTTACAGTTCAGGTACATGTGTTATGTCAAAAGATGCAGCCCCTGCCAAACGACGACATTTTATACGGCATTTCCTAAAACCTGTCGGATGGCAGGTCTGCTTAAGGTGCTATCCAGTGACCCAGTCTCATATTCCACAGTTGGGACCTGTTTCAAGCCCAAGTACAGTAATGTGGTCCATCCCTGAAGTAGATGCAGGAGATGTAGTAAGTTCCCCCTACGTACTTTTAAACAATAAGGGATGTGTTCTTGCGAGGATGCAAGACTTGACATAATTTGTCTGCCAAATATGAAGGAGGCCATTTGGCTGACTTCATGTTTAAGGAGATGTCCTTCTCTTTGTTCTTCCGAGCTCCGTTTTCAGTTGAAAGATTTCATGGTTGAGTGATAAAATTATTCCTGTATTTCTATCATTTTGTCAGGATATGAGTGATTTGAGCAGTGCAGACATCCATATGGAAATCCATGCATGACACACGAAAAAGGCCCACGCAGTAAATTGTTGTCGTGTGTGTGTGTTTCTCCACAGATCGATTAAAAGCAACCTTGTGCAACCTTGGCAGAACATCAGAGTTAAGAGCCGCAGTGCGTACACTGAACTGGGAGTGTACACGGATATTCACCGCATAAGGTTAGGAAGGAGAATAACTCCGCCTCCCCGTGGCTTTCCAGTAAAGGGAATTCTACGCTCCGCCGACGTGTTGACATTTTCGCCCATGACGTTATTTCGACTCATTATGTAAAGACCACATTGAATCGAAGCACCTGTAGTTGCATCCCTTCACCTGTAGTTGCATCCCTTCACCTGTAGTTGCATGAGTGGCGCTGATATCAAAATACGAGGGCATGGGAAAAGAAAAAGAAAACAAAAAGACAGGGCATGAAAAGAGTGAGTAGTGACCTCAGCATCTAGCTATGATGGCCCCGGAGACGGCCTCTCATGGAACGCTCATAGCCCACCTAGCCACATCTCTCTCAGCTCCTTCAGTCAGTCAGTTCTGAGTGATGTTGTGCATTCTCAGTGCACAACCGCAGACCAAGTCTGAATTTTTGACTTGGCTGTGAAGGCTGGCCTTTCTCAGGTTCAAGCTGAGGGAAGCATGCCCAGAAAGTTCTCCAGTTGTCTGGGTCTTTTCATCGTGGTATTCAAACTTCTGCTTTGTGTTCTTTCTGCGCCATTGGAGGTTTGAGGAAACTCAAGACGTAAACTGTGGCGCAGATATGGTCTTTGTCCATATTAGGCAAGAACCCAATAGCAAATATTGGTGTTATTACGAAATTTCAGGGAAATGTCCTAAGTTTGGGAGATATGTTGTCTAATTGATTGATGGCTGAACAGACAGGCAGTCTAGTCGTGCCCACATAGGCTTGGCGCTCAGGTTTCAGGAAATGTAGGTCATCACGTGAGGCCTTTGAAGATGCTGCCATTCAAATCTGATTGCAGGGGCTTGGTTACCACGGCAACCCGCACAAAGTATAGAGCCTGCATCTTGGACATAAGTAGCAACAGATGCTGCACTGACCCCAGTGGCTTCCTGGAAATACAAATTTGTCAAAATACAAAAATAAAGCAGTTAGGGTTAATGTGGAGGGTCTCTCCTTCAGTGTTGGAATCCGCTCAGATCTCTGCGCTCTGGCCCAGCTCGAGCCGCACAGAACCCGCTCAGATCTCTGCGCTCTGGCCCAGCTCGAGCCGCACAGAACCCGTTCAGATCTCTGCGCTCTGGCCCAGCTCGACCCGCACAGAACACTCTGGCCAAACAGTGGAGTGCATAGGAGAACGCTCGAGTTGGAGAACCTATAACATAGTTAGAATCGTTAAGTACATAGGAGAACGCTCGGGTTGGAGAACCTATAACACAGTCAGAACAGTGGAGTGCATAGGAAAACGCTCGGGTTGGAGAACCTATAACACAGTTAGAACAGACAACAGGCACTGCAGGAAAATAGCACAGCGTGGATAAAATCCTATTACCGTGTATGTATCATAATATATATATACATCATATAATATGGCACTTTTGAACACGCATGCAGACTTATAACACAGAGCACAGTAGTCATGTAGGATATCTCTCTTAGATATATCATTTTTGGGAAATGTCAGAATCACAGTAAGGTAAATCTTTTAAATTCCACCTGTATTTGTTTTTAGAAGGCCTCTAATGTGGAATCTACTGTGAACTGCTCATGGCTGTGATAGTAGTTGATCCCACATCCTGACACAAAAAAATGTAAGAAAGAAAACAGCAGGCCTGTATTAAGACAAGCATATGCTGGTGAAAACTGTGGCTGAAGGTGAACTCAGGCAAACTGAAGGCATCCGGTCAACATTTCCATCATGCTTGTGTCTATCAAGATTAGCCTCCATCTGAGCCTGATAGGGGTGCAATTTCCCCGTCTTGCGACTCGCGCTGTGGCGAGCCTGTGTCCAGGTGGCTGGTGTCCAAGGCGGGTCTGTGATAGTGATAATGCCGCCGCTTATGATGAGAGTGGCGGGGGATAATTCCGTAATGCCTTCACTACCTCCAGCTCCGCAGTCTGAGACCCCGCACCGCGAGCGGAAGCAATCAGGGTATCAGAGGAACCGCATGATATCAACTCCAAGAACGAGAGGAAACACACAGCAGAGCCCCCCTCACATGCCATCAATTATTTCCCAAAAACGTACGCCGCGGCATGGACTATTTTCTCTGGCCATTAGCCGCGCGAGTAGGGATCAGCGAGGTAATGGCGGCTCCCAAAGAAAACACATTTGTGTAATAGGTCAGCGGCAGGAGAGGAGGCTGGTGGTTGTCACCGCGGGAGGGTCGCCGCCTCCGAGGCGTGTGGCCGTCGGGAGACTTCAAAGCGCCTCTGTTCGCTCCCGGGGGGCAGAGGGGTCTCCACCGTAATCTGCCCGACCTCTGACTCTTTTCACGAGAGACAAAACCGCACGGCAGCAGCCAGAGCCAGGTCAGGACACCGGGTCAGGACACCGGGTTTGGACAGTTCTGTGTTTGGTTTCTCAGGCCTCGGTGGCACAGATGGGGAACGCGGAGCCGCATGGGGGCTGGTAGGGTCTGCGGTGCGTCCCTGTCGCGTTCCCCCCCCCCCGGGCTGCTGAAGGGCCTCCGTCTGGCAGGGCCCGATCCCGTCCTGCCGCTCTGTTTATTCTTCTTGCAGCGCGGCCAGCGCGGCCAGCACAGCCAGCCCCTCGGGCCCAGAGGAGGACTGTTTCTCAGGCAAAGGCCAACTCTCCACAGAGTTAATATCAAAATAGTTTAAAAGGGAATTGTCTGATAGTTCCCAGCAAGCGGAGCAGACAAATGCTTCCAGATTCCCCAGCTATGGAAATGTAAACAAATCGATGTTTGGGGTGGGGGGCTGGGGGGGGGGGGTATAACAGAATGTCAACCTGTTACGTTCATGTAGCCGACCAAAATAGATAGGGAAAGATAACAACAGAGAGAGAAGGAGAGGAGCTCCTATTTACAGGGATTCAATTATTTCAAATGTAATGCAAAAGTAATGCAAGTAAAATGTCGAAATGAGCCATGCTGACTTCACTTTCTCTAATCCTTTAGTAACCTTCAAATACTGCAAAGTCACTAACCATTCTTTAGCATCATTGTTTGTGACTTCAGGTCTATAATGCAAGGTTATATAGATGACTTTCATTGTATCTCCACAGCTCCTCACATGATGCTTTATCTGTACGGCCTGGTGTAAGTTCTTTGTTACAAGGAGTCATAAAGTCGTAAAAAATTGTAAATAGTTTAAAAAAAAAAACTAACCAGGGCTACTTCAGCATGTTTGACCAGGGCGTGACGACCCTGCTGAAAAGAAACAGAATTGATCAATGTGTACTTTTTCCATCACTTTTTGGGATCAACTCAGTTTAAAGACAAAATAATGTCTGTGTCTATTACAGTTCAAGCCTGGTTGTTTTAACACATCCATCCAAACTGAAATGTTTATTACAGTGTAATTCTAATCAATGCCTTGTTTATGGTCTGGATAAAATGGATTGGTTAGGCTGGCATCCTAGAAAGGCTTTGTGTTAAAACCTTGGCTTGGTTGGGTGAGGCGTTGCCATGGTGGATTGATGGTAGTGAGTTGTACACAGAGGCAGAATCATGGATGGTTCTTGGTGTAGATAACATATAGTAGGGTATCCTTGGTAGAGTGCAAGCAGAAACTGACAAATACACAGTTCCAGGACCAGTAAGCTATAATCATTTGGATGATATATTTGTTTAATTGAAACCAATGGCTGAGGTTCAAGTGCCCACCTTCAGCCTTGATTTGAGGGCATTTGCATGTTGTCCTTACAATCACTGAATGCCTGGACTTTGACTTAATGTCAAAATATCCATGCCCCACGAGATGAGTAGGAGTCAAAGGAAAATACTTTCACCTTATAATTAGAAGAGTGTGGCAACTGAGTTTTTTAAAATCCATGTGCATGTTTATTGGGAAAAATGGCCTTATGAACATCTGAAATATTGTTAAAAAAATATGGAATACACCTGAAATATTCACTTTTACTTTTTCTGAGCTTCTTAATGCAAGAAGTGATTAAAATGAGAGTTGCGTATGATGGAGCCGAGTGCTGTTCAGAGAGGAAGGTTCTATTAGTTGTCTGTCTTCCACAGCAGAGGGTGTGATGGGCGCAATGCAAAGGTCCATGGACCGCCACATCTTGATCACGACTTGAGCACAAGGTGGAGGTCAGAGGTCAAAGTGCGAAGGGCAAAGGTCGAGGATAAACTTTAGGAACTTTCCACCGTTTCTCTCAACCCCTTATTTATTTTTTTGTCTGTGTTGTTTTCTCAGTATTGCAATGCATCACTTGACATTACCCAAGCAAGTTTGAGCTGCAGAGCATCAGCTGAAAGCAATTTGGTGCCGAGTGCAGCTGCCAGGCGGATAAGACTTTCCTTCTTTCGTTTACTTTGAAATGCTGCTTTTTTTTTCGAACGTCCAAAATACACAAGGCAGCCAAATTGCTGACATGTGTGTGAGAGGCAGTGAAATCCTGCATTCTTTCATGCCCTACTATGCAAAACTGCCTATTGTTTATTTAAAGAACACAGAACACTTTAGCACTATTAAGAAACATGTCATATAGTAAACTAAAGGTTTCCTCCCAGGAAAAATCCCCGTCCGTTTGTTTTTCTTTGCAAAAAAGTTATTTTAGTTTCGACTCTGAAAAACTCGCGGCGTTTCACAATTAAAGCGGTGGCATCGTAATTGGGTTGTGTACGGCAGGACACTAACAGGCAAGGCAAACGTGGAAGTGCTGTGATTATTTGTGTTCGGAGCCCTGGACAGCGAGGCTGGACTACATCTCCGACGTCACGTCAGGGTGTCGCGCACAGCACAACACAGCAGCGCGAGTCTGACAAGGTGCAGCTTTGTGTGCAACCCTCGGCTACTGTCTGCACCACTTGGAAATGAGAACGAGGCAACTAATACACACAGTCAGGCCGGGGCAGGTGGTGGCGTGATCGAGTCGCAGTCAGTTCGACGTGTCTCCCACATTAGGTGCTAATGATGGCAGTTAACTGGGTTAACAGCCACACTATTAGGTGTTAACCTTCCAGTAGTCGTGAAGTGACCTCTAAAATGACATGCTGTCAGTACTTGTTGCGTTAAGCTTGGTGCGAATATTCTGCCATTTTGGGGTGACATACACTGCATGAAAAGTGGAATTTACATCCCTGTGAGCGCCTGAAAATCGTACTAATTTAAAGTTAACGGCAGTTAGTCATCCTGTGAGAATAATGTTTTTTGTTATATATATATATATATATATATATATCCTATATATATATATATATATTCTATAAAGCTCCCTTTGTTCTCCTTTTCTCTTCAGACTTAACGTGTACTCATCTTGTTTAGAAGGAGGAGACAAGTATAGAAGTTGTAATTTGCTGGCCCGACACATTCAAGTGCTCTGAAACACATGGCCATTTTGTGTCTTGGTGATTTTATATTCTTTTCTTTAGTTGTTTCCCAGTGGCTGGACGGCGTAGCTGCAAAAGAAGCGCCAGTAAACAGGGATAAGTGTATGGTGACAATAGGATGTGGTTTCAGCAGATGGCTTCAGCACAAAGGCAAACACAAAAAAAGCAGGATTCCTCAGCTGTCTCTTCTCCAAGACGTTCTTTTGTACTCAAATGACCGCAGTCAGTTTAATTAAAAATAATTCCCATTCTTCACATAATGGAACCATGACTTAATCCACATATCCTATGTCCAGTTTCCTGAATGAGAAGTGATGTCATGGGGAAATGAATTCTGTTGGGGAACACCTGAAGATGATGAAGCACTTCCACACAATGTTGGAGAGGACGGTTCCTTTGGCCTTCTTGCCAGAGGCATGTTTCATTGTGCTCTCACACATACTAACATTTTGACTTCCCTCTTTCACAGATTTCCTTCAGCAGCTGTGCGAGTGGCACTTTCAGGCTGTAAACAGGATTTTGATCATCCCACACTATCCTGTGACACCTTGAGAAGCCTTCATTTTACACTCTTAAAACGCTAGTCTCCATGACTGACTCATTGATTCAATTCAGTTGAATCATGTCATTTCCACAGCTTGTGTAAAGATTATTACACACATTTGGAGACATTGCCAAAATTGTAGGTGTTTTTGTTGTGACCTCAGATGACATTCATAGACAACAGGATCACGTTATCCAGAAAGCGTCTCTATTGGAGTGAACACGAGGGTGAGTCACGGGAGACCGGGGTCACCTAACGCAGGGGTCTCAAACTCAGCTACTTGTTATTCAACAACACTAACCATTGTACCACTGATCAACATTGGTAAATTTGCCACACTCAAAAGTGGTATCTACAGTATTGTGATAGGCAAGCCAACAGATAAAAAAAAATCTGGACCCCCACTGACCAGACTGGACGCTCATCGGCCCCCGGGTAATTTGAGTTTGAGACCCCTGACCTAACGGCATGAGGCCTGAGGTGTGTGGAGCTTAGGGGCCAGAGCATGAGGCCTGAGGTGTGTGGAGCTGAGGAGGAGAACAAACAACCACAGGGAGAAAAACAGAGGGGAGTCCTAAAGTGCCGTGATATGTGGAAGGCAGCCAGGGTTAAGGAGCGGGGCTTTGGAGGCTTGGAGGTTGGTGGGTGGGTGGGGGGGGGGGGGGGGGAGTAGAAGTGTGTGTGGTGGTAGTGGTGGGGGGGGGGGGGGGGGGGTGGTGGCCTGCGGTGACTGATAGCCCACCAAGGTCCAAGAAAGCCAAGTCGTGAGGGAAGTCTAACCTACCTTGACATGTGTAGGAAACCCAAGCCCCAGTGTGGGAGGGAAACGCTCTGGATATGTACCACCAGAAGAGCTCGCCTGCTCCGCTCTGTTCTGCTTGCCGTCCCTTTTAACAAAATCTGTTTAGATGAGCACACCGGGGAAGAATGTCTACATACTGCGCCTCGCTCTCCCTGCCCCTTCCCAACCAGGCTCGACTCGAGGGCCCCCCATCCCCAACCCAAAAAACCACATGCATAAATGCATTTAAGATGCAGAGCCAAAAATGCATGGGAATTGAGGCAGGATCTGCCACCAGGAACTGCCAGCCTAAAGATCTGACATAAGCTTTTACTGTGTGTGTGTGTGTGTGTGTGTGTGTGTGTGTGTGTGTGTGTGTGTGTGTGTGTGTTTCCCAGGGAACAACAAAGTTCATCAGTAGGCTTTCAGGGTTGTCAGGCTGCTTGGGGAAATTAGCCTTAGACCTACATGAATCTTAGAACATGGAAAAAACATGAAGCACACTGAGAAGAGTTAGAAAAAACAGGTTGTAAGGGTGGCTTACAGTAACATGGAGTTGAGGGACAAGAGGAAGAAGAATAAGAAGAAGAAGAAGAAGAAGAAGGAGAAGGAGAAGAAGAAGGAGAAGAAGAAGAGGAAGAAGAAGAAGAAGTAGAAGAAGGACAAGGAGAAGGAGAAGAAGAGGAAGAGGAAGAAGAAGATGGATAGGTATAAGAGCTTGCGCCCACCATCTTGACTCAGACTTGGCCGAGAACTGTAAAGGCGAACGCTTGGATGATTCTCCTCCATTGAGTGAAAACGATGAATCAGGCCTGAAGTTTCAACAAACAATGCAGTACATGACACAGCTTCGCAGACAGCGGGAACGAGAGAGGGAGGGGAGGGGAGGGGGGGCCGAACAAAAAAAAAAAAGAGAGAGAAAAGGATTTTGGGCTCGCACGAACACCGCTGCCGAACGCTGTAAATATTCTTGAAGGCTGTATCTCAGGAGGAGTAATGAAGGGCTGGTCCCAGGCCAACACAAACACACACTGGGCCCGTCCTGCGGAGGATCTGCTCGGCCTGGCCCTCGTTCCTCCTCTTGCAAATGCAGACCCTCGTCCTCCTCCCTCCCCTCGTTCGTTCAGCTCTCTCTCTTCTCTCTCTCTCTCTCTCTCTCTCTCTCCCCCTGTACCCCCCCACACCAGCATCTGTCAACAGCTGGGCTTATCACTCAGCCAGGCCTCTGGCTAATGACACATCCATCACCACAGGCTGATGTTTGTCCTGTCTGTTTATTTATTTATTTCGCTCTGTCCACTGTATGTAATTAAATACTATAACTTGCTCACCAGTGTTGACGAACTTTCACGAACATAAACTCTTCGGAGCCACCGCCTCAGCGGCAGTGACCCTTGAAAGTTTTTTTTAATTTGAGAAGTTTAAACACGGTTGGCTCGATGGCGAGCCTGGGTTTTGACGTGGATTTGATTCAGAAAGCCTTGCTTTGTCAGACTGTAATGTAGCCAGTTGCATACTGCAGCAATTAGATAAATCAAAACACAAACATCGGGAGCGACTGTAATCTCCATGTGCCTTGCCAAAGGCAGGGCCATTCAAATGGCCAGTCATTGATCTGTGCACACGGGGGTGGGGGGCATGGAGGTTGTTGGGGGGAATGGGGAGGGTAGTGGTGCCATTCAGTAATTTCATCACTTAACTGCACTTCCCACTGCAACAGATTTATACAGGCTATAATTAAATTTACAAAACCATTTTAATAACAACCAGCTGTCAGGATAGTTCTGGCCATCTGGGAATTTATTCTCAAAAGTTAAATATCTGTTTAGGGGTAAAGAATACTGGGGTCGATGTGAGGTAATCTATCACTGTAGCCACAATCCTTCTTCTGTCTTCTGAGGGGTCCGTGTGAGCTCTGTGTGAACTTGTTTTCAATGGCAATTCTGGTGAAACTCCTCCCATGAAACTTAAAGAGGTCAAATATTTTTTACGTTGACGTTTGACAAATATTGTAAATCGACCAAATGAGAGACTTCAAAGGAATCGTTTGTCTTGCAATCTTCTAGGGGGCACCTAACAAAAGTGCCTTTAACATTATCAGCAACTGAAGAGTTGGTTGAACAGGCCCTCACACCAGCATGAACTGAAATGACCTGAACCAATTAACTGCACTTTTTTGTATGTTGCGTTCCAAGTTATTTGTACAGACTTGAACAGGGTATTATTGAAGAGATTCAATAGGCTAATTAAGTATTTAAGATATTCTGTAACTTAATGCTAACTGAGGCTAAGTGTAGCTAAGTGGCTGCTGCTGTGGCATGCCCAGCTAAATGGATGCTATGCGTGAGCGACCGGAAGAGCAAGTGAAAGCACTGGGGCACACGCACAGAGTGGCCGTCTGAGGGCAGATGTTTCAGCTCTGCGTTCTACGGTCAAATAAACTCCACATCAGACGCAAACAATTACAAAAAAAGACATCGTGGAACAACACTAACCAACTGGTGATGGACATGAGGAAACACATCTGTGAGACACACGTTACTCCTGCTCTCACAGACTAAACCTCATCTCACTAGTACGTTTTTGGAAGAAAAAAATGCTTTAAGTAGGCTATTATTATGTACGTTGTCCATTTCAGTGAAATAATCATTGTTAATGACTATATAAGTGAAAACTATTTCATTTGACGGTGTGGATTTATGTATCGTAAAACTGCCTTTGTGAAGTTCAGAAAACATGACAAAAGATCCTGTTATTTCAAGTGAATGTGTTTTTGAGGAGAGTGGAGCCGGATTTACACAGCTCAGTGTGAATGTGTTTGGCCTGTCGTGGTTATGGCTACGGGCCATATCTGACTCTCTGCATCTTTCCTCGGGGTCTCGTCCTTTCTCTGCCACACAATGCAGACCACACTGTAGCACTATGTAGTGCATATACAATACCAGATGTTATTTTCTGTTTTCCTATTAAGCGGCGGGGGATGAGATAAGGCCATCTGGGGTGCGCAGGAGCGAGTGCTGTCTTGCCTCCCGTCTCTCTCGGCATACGCTCAAAAGAAAACAGTCTGTTGCTAAATGTTAGCTTAAGCACACCCTTCATCTGGGAGTGGCGAGAACAGAAGAAAGCCTCCCGTGAAGCGTGCCGTCAAGAATGCAAACAGCGATTCTTGTCGTAGCTGTCAGCTGTCAAATACCCCAAATTCCTGTTTCAGTGAAGCGTGCTATACAGAGCGGTATTAAGAGGCATGCTGACTGGAGGTCTGAGGGGTGTAATATCATAACAGGGAATTGATGGAGATGTCATTCATGACTCCTGGTGAAACGTTTGTTGAAAACCAAAGAAATTATTTATTTCAGAAGAACCGTGCGCGTCCACAGCGCTTGAAAGATGTGTCGGAGCTGGCTGAGTTTAAAAGTCCACGAGAAGGCCGTGCTCTTTTGGAGAAGAAAGTCACTCAGCCAAGTTCAACCCGACCAGCCCAAACAATACCTGACAGCATGTGAAAGGCAGAGGGAACTTCAGCAGGCAAGGTGTCAAAGGACCTGCTCCAGATATACAGTTTGTTCACCTGTCCCACAGGCATGATCAATAAATGATCACAGTTATGTATGACTACTACTAGGCCTGCAAGAGTCATTCTCATGGTGGCACCAAGCTAAAAATACATGTTCTACTGGAAACAGGATGGGTTTGGTGGTTTACACCAAGCTGGTGTCTTACAGTCTTGTCACTAATGCTAATGTCACTGGATGATTCCATTTCTCGTTATAATTTTGTGAGTAATGTTAAAAAAAAAGAAATAAACCAATTCTACTTCCAAAAGATGATTCATGCTTAATGTAGGCTATGTCATGACTTCAGAGACACTCTACTGACGGGCACTGTGCAGGTAAGAGTAAAGATGAAAGCACTACTCGAGACAAGAGAGAGCGGCAATGTGGACAAAAAAACAACCAAAACCAATACACTTCAGCACCCTAACATGCTGGTACTATGATCCACTACCTACTTCTATGGCCAGCTTTCTTCACCAAAGAGACTGAGGCAAAAGGAAATGAACAACATGCACCGCTAGTCCAAATAATAGAGTGCCGGTTCTTGCCACAGTTCCTGCTGCGAAGCACTCTGCCATTTTGGGAGGTAAAAGTGTTTTTCAGAAACACTTGGCCCCTGATGACAGAGAGATAAAAGTGAGCTGGGTAACAACGGTGTTTATGCCCATCACGTCTCTCAAATATTTATTTGATCCTGTCAAAATCTTGGGGAACAATGGGGAATATTGACAGTGTAAGGAGCGTGTATTAGTTGGTTTGTTTAAGTGTTTTAGCACCGCACACTCCCTGGCGGGCTGTTGCTTTGTGAAAGTCCTGTATTGTATTTCTTTCCGCTGCCAGACTGGGCTTCCTGAGCCAGGGCAGAGTCAACTGATGGTGACCCCCCCCTTTTTCCTGTGTTGGGGGTCTCAGCCAAGCCTGCCACGAGCCCCCCGGCCCTGCCTCGAGCCTGAGGCCCCCCACCCTTACACCTCTGCTGCCCCAACTCACCACTCACCCTCAACCCAAGTTACATCCACCCCCACCCCCACTGCCCTGCTCAGCTGCCAGGTCAGAGCCGATGCTGTCAGACACTTCCTGCACGAGCCAGCTCAGCAGACCACACCTCAGGGAATCCTGAGGGGATTTTTTCTTTTTCTTTTTCTCTTTCAAAGTTGGACAGAAATTGGCTCTCTGACAACACGGGAGGTTTTTACTCGTACGAAAACAAGCCTGGAGACTCTGCAGGCACACAGGTACCATGGTTTTTTTTTTTCTGGAGGGGAAACCACCATATATATGCTAAAGTCTTTGAGTAAATGACAAACGAGTGGGGTGATTTTTGACCTGCATGAGTTGAGCATTCACATTTTTTTGTGTAGTTATATAAATAAGCGATATTACCACATGATCCTGTGATCATGTATCCCAATACATGGTCAAGTAGTCACTTGGTGATAGGACTTTATTTGCATGAATACAAATGCGTAACTTATCCAAGATGTGCAATATGACACGTGCAGAAAATGTTTGATTCTGAAATGTTTTATTTTTATTTCAGTGAGGCCAGGTTATTGTCCACGCTCACTCCCTAGCACATCCTCTGCGCACACTGCCTTGACGTCCCCGGCCTCAGATTTCCTTTTTGCTTCTAAATTTGATCTCCTTTTCCCTCCCGTCTCCACGAGCCAACCACCAGCACTTAGCGTTTCTCCCCATCATGGTACAGCGTCTGAGACAATCTGGGCCCCCGGCGTTACATGTGATGCTAGCGGAGCATGTCTTTCAACCGATTAGTTACAAACGTCATCCGAGGGCCTACACACGCAAGGGGACACACTCATTCCACTACCTTTCCTGGCAAGACTGGATGTCATTTGGACATGGGCCTCTTTGTGGCAGAAAAAAAACGACGGGTAACCAGGGTAACCAGTGGTTTTAATGACTACTAAGACAATCATGTTGTTTTTCGGAGGCAGACGGATGTTCTCAAAGATTTCCTAAAAAACAAAACAGACCATCACTCACCACTAACACTTCTGACTAAATACAATCACATTAATAAAACGTGATCAGCTGGTTTTGAAAGGACGTGGGTATATGTCCAATCTGGTGAAGGCGGCTTTTCTTGCGATTTATTTGAATAACCGTGAATGGCCATTTCAATATTTACTTTATCTGGCAAACTGTATATTTGTAAACAAATAACATTGTACTCCATTTCTTTCCCACGTAATCCGATGTTTTCCCCCCCGAGAGGCTCAAGCTGGAGCAGTAGTGTTTGATCTGATGCTCCGAACAGGCTCCAGTGCCGTAAGTCAGTGTTGCTGGCACAAACCTAGCCCTCTGCACCCCCACCCTTTTGCCCTTCTTGCCAAGGAAACGTCACGACAAATTCACCATGGGGCCGCCGGCTGACATCAGTTTGCCCTGGCACTTCTAAGAAAAGGGGTTTTATGTGAAATGACATTCAAACTAGTATGAGGCAAGACCCACTTCGGGGCTCAAGTCTGCCCACACACACAGAAAAAAAAAAAAAGACTTAATTTGATTACATTTCGCTAAGGGGAAACTCCAAGAATTGCTTTGCATCTCAAGACAGGAGGCAGGATTCCAGATTATTCCCCCCCCCCCAGTATAACAATGTCTTACATACTGCAACAACATAATTATTTGCAGAGGCGTTTCACCACCATCTTTGACAGAAATGCACGCCGTCTACAACAGACTGGTTTATTTATTTTTTAAGCCTGTTACAACAGAGCACAGGTCTCGTGCTGCCAGTGGGACCAATTGACTTGCGCTGGTGTCTGGATCTTAGCAGTTCACTGGACAGGAACTGAAAGGGCAAGTCTTTGAAAGAGAGTTAGGTTGCACACAGACCGTCCCCCTTAGGGTATGTTGAAGGAAGTGAAAGGGCTTTGCAAGGGGAAAATTGGCCAAGACTCTTGGGGATTGAACCTTGACCCCTTAAGAACCCTGACAAAATGCAGCATGTTGTATGGCTTGCATCGTCCCTAAGATAAAAACCAACACATTATTCATGGCAGCCAATTAAGGAAAGAGATAAAGATATTTCCATTCTACATTTGTGAAAATCTGGGTATGAGTGAAAGTGTATCAATTGTTTTCATGTTACCTGAAAAAATAAATAAATCACCTGAGAATCTGTTTTTCAAAAACACGCACATATGATTTAAATTAATAGTTTTTTATTCCACACGTTAAATTTGTTCTCTCTTTACAAGTCTACACATAGGGAGGGGAGACTCAACCTCTCAACACTGTCCATTGTGGTCTGATGGTGTATAAGCCAGATTTTAACTGTAGGCAAGACATGGTACCGTGACGTTTTACTTTTCACCAGTTCCAGAAAAACACTCGGCTGCCATGCTTGGCTGGCTCCAGTGGACCCTCAATAGCGGGGTTGGGCTCGGGTCTGGCCCGGGAGTGGTATGGGTTCTCAGGCAGGGGTCGGCTAGTGGCTACCTTAGTCACCTGGACAGAAAAAAAAGTATGTTTAGACTAAAGTAAAAAAAAAAAAAAAAAATCTTGTCAACTCTTTTCAGAAAAGACAGAGCATTGGCATATGAAAGGTAGAACATTGATGGACACATGGTTGAACCTGTAAACTGATACAGGGAAGCGATACCTTACGTCTGACAATGTTTACAGAGGAAGATGAAAGTAGTTCCTGAAAACAAGGATAGTTCACCTTTGAGAGGTTCCCGAGATCTGGTCTCTCCCAGCCCAGCTTGTCTAGCACACAGTTGTCAAACTCCTTCTGCTGTTTGCGGCAGTGGCGGAGCTCATGGAGGTTACAGTAGTCCAAGCAAGTCCAGTACTCAGTGAAGGACTCTGGGCAGTTTCCCTTTATCTGCCTATAGGTGACAATGGAAAATGGGAGGATTAAAACTGAGGAATAGCCTTTTGGTCTGAGCAAGACAAGCACTAACAGTTTCAAGCTGTTCAAAGAAACAAAGCAAGACATTACTGTGAATAGAAACAGCTACTATTTAAAGTCTGTGTTCAGGTGGGCAATATTACATTTTACATTTACATTTAGTCATTTAGCAGACGCTTTTGTCCAAAGCGACGTACAAGGGAGAGAATATTCAAGCTACGAGCAATAGAACCTGGTGTAACAATAAATAAATACTACTTTACATTAGAAATATAACAAAATGAAATAAAAAGAAAGAAAGAGTGCAGAAGTGTAACTGCTGTAATTGCAAGTTACGCACTAGTCGAAGTGCCAGTTAGGACGCAATAAACATCTCAAGAGCCACATGCAATTCTGAGACTTCCAAAGACCCTGCGCTACTAAAAAATATGTCGTACAGTGCAGCCACTTGGTGTGTTTAGGTTGCGGTTAAGGGTGTTTATCTGTTCCGGCCCGGTAAATGGCGACCCCTCGTAATTCATGGCTCACACACAGGCTCAGCCCAGGGGCCCCGCTTAATGACAGACACCAGTCCGCTGCAGAGGCGTCACACTGAGCCATTAGGGTAGAGCCACAATGATTAAACACTACTGTGGCCAAGGAGGCTAAAACAAACCTGTTTACATTCCCCCAAATCAAACTGATGATTAAAAGAAATATCTACGTCTTTAATGCCGTATGTACCATGGGAGGCAAAGCAACAAGCATTCTAGTAGTGTGTTATTGCTTCTGATAAGAATGATAAATGCTGTTGCAACAAGCATTATACATAAATACATCAATCTGCTTATTGTAGTGTGTTATTGCTGCTGATAAGAATGATGCAAAGTGGTCTACCCGGTATCTGTGATATGCAGTTAACACATTACAAAGCAAGGTCATAACAGTTCCCCAGTACAAATTTAAAAGATGATGTCAAAACATCATACATTGGACTGTTTATGCAAGAGTCAGAAGTACCAAAAAATTAGGTCACAATTATCGCTGCAATGGAGAGACATAATTGTGGGGCCAGAAGAGTCGGTGTATTTTGACAGACTTACAACATGAATTCTAGCACACCCTGGCACTGTTCTAGCACACACTGGCACTGTTGTGTATTGTATTCACCTGAAGAAGTTAATAGCACACTCGTTGACCTTCTTTCCTTCTTCCAGACACTTCCTGGGATCTTTCTCCTCCCACCGACACAACATGAACTCTTTGTTGGCTTTGTCACACTGGGAGCCATAGTGATGGGCAGCCGCCTTCAGCACTGCTGAGGACACATTTACCTGTTCCGGGAGGGAAGACCAGGTATAGAATAAGTTCTGTGATATTATACGAGGAATGTCACCTCCGATGACATTCACTGGGGGCTCTCAAAGGTGATAACTAGAGGGAGCCATTTCACCAATGCATTCAAATAACAAGCTTTTATGATGTCTCTTTACTAATGAGGCAATGGTCTGATCACATTATTTTTAACACTGCATATGCTAGATGTGAGAAATATGAACAATCTTTTCCAACTAACTAGTAACTGATTTGTACAAACAACACAAATAAGGGCTTAATAATATAATTAAAGGTGAACCATGCGTTGTCATGTAGAAATTCAGTTTAGGAGAGGCTCAAACAGTAAACCCTACCATAGTAGAATAAAATGGTATTATTGATAAAATACCGTTTAAAACTAAAACTCGTTTGGGGACATCTCGGCATTGTGATTCACTGAAAACAACGTTGGTATAATAAATGAGAGAGCTAAACTCCACGCAGGCAGCAAGTGATGACAGTTTGCAAACTGAAATGTTAACGTATCTAGCTAGATAGCTAACTTGATTAGCCAGCAGCTAGCCTGTTGGTATGCAGTTGCAAGGTGCCTACCAAGCCGAAGCTGCAATACTCTTATAAACGATCACACAACTTTCCAGAACAAGATTTAACACGTAACAAGCTAGCTAAACAGTCAGTTAATCGGCTAATGGCGTATATACGATTTTAAGCTACCAGTCAGCTGTAAACTGGCTTTTACTTACATACTGCCAGCTAACTGATGGGCCATTTGTTTTCAAATCGTATAGCTTTACTTTCGATGCATGTCACTTAGTCTTGAGCTGGGGTGCTTCAAATCCATTAACGATGTTAACCCATACAGCTAAAACAGCCAACGAGTCAATTAGTTAGACTACTTAGCAAGCACACAAGTAAGTTTATCCACAGTTGTGTCGAGCAAGCAGACGCTGAGAAAGCTAGCTAGCGATAGGTAGCTAAGATAGCAACCTAACCAACCAAAAGCTTGTTAGTAATAGCTGTAGCTACATATATTCATGTGAATTGAACTCACTTCGTCAACAGTTAGATCCTGCAACGCCGGAACCTCAACGGAACCGGGCATGGCGCGGTTATAACGCAAAATATATGACACAAAAAGCCAGAGCTGAAGACAACTCCAAGGTCCCCGTCTGAAAACGGACGCGGCAGCACAGGGAAGGTCAATGTAATACGCATGCGCCAATTTTCAGTCGCCCTTCATTGACGCAATAAGGTGCGACACTGTTAAGAAAATAACCAAGTTGTTCTTAAACCTTAACGTTTTAGAATATTAAAACGGCAATTGTTATGTGGCGCATACTGCAAATATAGTATAGCGTGTAAGACTTGTGTGTATGTGTGCATTAAGAGCATAACATGCATTTGTCCTTTGCGGTGATGATGTTTCCATGGAAACCGGTTTCCATCAACAACGTAGAGCAAAGCTAGATTCTCCAGAGCCCTCACGGTATAATCTTTTTGGCAAGTATGGAGTTGACAGGTAGCAGTTACAGTGGAAGTTACAAGAATGGCAGGTGTGTTTAAAAACTTGTGTTGCCATTTTATAGGCCATTTATCCAAATGAAGTATAGCAGTAAAGATTCAGTTAAATATACTTTACTCAAGTCATGAGCAGCAGCAGGCTGAAAACACAGTTAGCTGACGATAGCTATCTATAGTATAGCAATTTAAACTGGTTTTTACTAAACCTAACATTACCTTTACATTTTTTAAGATAAACTGTGCACTTAATGGGAAATGTTCTTAATATTCATTATACGCCTCTTTATATTTAGTTCCAGCTATTGGCTAGCTGGGCCAGGGTGGGTCCATGGAAGCTGTGGTCTCTATAGCCTTAGGTAGCTGAGATAGACAAGCCAGGAATGTCTTATTTTTTAATACGCTTGAATACGTTCAGCCATGTAACGGCGTCTGCTCCTGAACACTTAATAGCTCAAATACTCCAAAGGCTGTTTTCTTTTTCCTGTTCAGGATGGAGGGAGAAGGAGAGTATACTTTCCCCACTGGAACAAGATATGTTGGACAGATGAAAGATGGAGTGTTCCATGGCAAAGGTGTGCTCTATTTTCCAAATGGAAGTAAATATGAGGCAACATGGGACAAAGGACTGTCCAAGGAGGCAAGTACATTTTATTTAGCGCCAATAACCTTTCAAATCACAACCGAAAGGCACTTTATAAAGCCCAGTCTGAACCACCTAGAGCGAGCACTACGGTGATGGTGGCAAGGAAAAACTCACTTTTAACAGGAATCTGCTTGGAGCCGTCCGAGTAGAGAGAACAAGGAGGGGGGGGGGCAGAAGAGAAGGGAGGAGAAAGAATCAGAACAAGCACATACTGTAAATTCATACACACATCAGGATTAGCATACATGCGGCATATATACATAACGGATTACATGATACATACAAGATGGTATATACATGATACATACAAGATGGTATATACATGATGCATGCGAGATGGTATATACATGATGTATACAAGATTGATAGTGGATACAA
The DNA here is from genome assembly GCF_900700415.2 of Clupea harengus. Taxonomy (NCBI): domain Eukaryota; kingdom Metazoa; phylum Chordata; class Actinopteri; order Clupeiformes; family Clupeidae; genus Clupea; species Clupea harengus. The sequence goes on along the minus strand of NC_045163.1, from coordinate 26,223,398 downwards.
ATGGAGAGAAACATTCAAACAGCATTCAAAATATTGGTTGTAGAACAGCTTAGTGGGTATATAGGTTGTTCATAATGCCAGCATGCAATTATAATGGTCATACAACATATTGAGGGTTGTACTGTACTCATAGGGCTCCTATTAACAGAATGAGCGGATGATTGTGATCATTGTAGTAGAGGAAGTTAGGCTGGCAATCCAAATAGGTGTGTGATGCCTTGTGGGCAATGAGTGGTAAAACTTCGTCACAAGCCAGTTGTGTGTTGGTGTTTCCTGCTGCTCAGGATCTATTGTGGGACGGTTATTATATTATTATATTGGTTAGGTTGGGTTGTTGGGTATGAATACTCACATGTGACAGTGAAAGCTTTAGCCGCTGTGGGAAGTTCCCCACCAATAGCACAAGCAATTCTTCAGCTTTTCCTGTGTTTAACTAAAATGACCTGTCTGGAGTGCCTAGCGTCTACTGTGCATTGACTGTGACAACAAGGGGAAAGACCATGTGATGGCTTGGAAAGACGGCTGGCAGGAGGGAATCGACCGCACTGGGACTGCTCTGGGCTAGCAACTTGTAGCAGCATAATCTGTGGCAAATACAGCCAAGAAGATGCACCCAAGTAAGCTACAGAAGGACAGACAGACAGACAGACAGAATATCACTAGAGTCAGCAAGAGCAGGAGTGGATCATGTCTCACAGGCAGACCACATGGCTTTGGACTTTGGCATGGCTTAGACTATGAGAAAGGGGGTGAACACGGATAGGACCAGTTCGGGGAATAAGAGGGAAAGCTCTTCAGGTTTGTATATGTGGGTGGAGGAAGGAAACTCCTTCCAGAGAAGGAAGAAATGCCTGGATGAAGGAGTTCATGAGCCCCGCATTGAGCACTACTTGTTAAGGAGTAGCTCAGGTCGGTTGGTTGAAGTCCAGTGGCGGGTTGAGCACCAAAGACCACAGGATATCAGCACGCCCGCTACAGTGGAAGGAGGACCTGGCACTCTTGCACCGAAAGACGGGCATCATGCAGATGGCGAACAGCACGGACAAACCAAGCAGACTAAGAAGGAAACATGTAGTGGGCAGAAACCAAAGGTTAGATGGCCAGGGGCCTCTGAAGTCAAGGAATGGAATTGTATCAATGTTGATTTATCCTGCTGCTCAGGTTCTATTCTAGCAGAGGTGGGCTACAGACAGACAGTGCATGTTCTACTGTGAAGGAGTGCCGTTACAGATCCTGGGTACAACATGCCTTGCATGCAGCACAGGATCTATGGTTGGACAGTTGTTATGTTGCGTATGAGTACAGTGACAGTGAATGCATTGGCCGCTGTGGAAAATCCACAACTAATAGCGCAACTGATAATTTAACATCTTTTCCTGCGTATAACCAAAATGATAAAATGGAGTCTAAAGTGAGAGAGGCGTTAGAAGACATAATGAGAGAATGGAATTGGAAATGGAACAGATTGTGTTATATATGTATATGTATGTAACAGTAGTTATAATAGTGGAAAACAATGGACATGGCCATCCACATTGGAGGCAAAAGTCCTACTACAGGGAGAGAGAAGATACAAAGATTTATGCCTGTTTTGTGGATTTTCAAAAAGTCTTTGATTCAGTCTGGCACAACGGCCTTTTCCTAAAATTACTTGAAAGTGGTATCGGAGGGAAAACGTACGATCTGATCAAATCAATGTACACTTAGGGAAGTGCTCAATTAAAATTGGAACAAAGAAAACAGAATCTTTCTTTCAGAGACGTGGAGTAAGGCAGGGCTGTAACCTTAGCCCCACATTATTCAATATATACATACATGAATTGTCAAAACAATTAGAGACCTCCCCTGCACCTGGCCTGAAACTACAAGACACTGAAATAAAATGTCTGCTTTATGCTGATGACCTGGTCCTACTGTCTCCCACAAAAGAGGGGTTACAGCAACACCTGTCAGAATTAGAAAAATACTGTCAAACCTGGGCCCTGACAGTAAATCAACCCAAAACAAAAGTACTAATTTAAAAAAAAAAAAGGTATAGGCCACAGAGAGACAACACTATTTTCACAATTGGAAACAACCCTATTGAACAAACAACAAATTATACATATTTAGGACTAAAAATTTCAAACACAGGTCATTTTAACTTTGAATGAATTGAGAGACAAAGCAAAAAGGGCTTTCTATGCCATCAAAAAATCTATACAAATTGAACTACCAATAACAACATGGCTCAAAATGTTCCAATCTATCATCGAACCCATTGCACTATATGGCAGCGAGGTGTGGGGTACACAAATTCAACAGGATTGGAGAAAATGGGACAAACACGCAATTTAAATCCTACAGTTCTGCAAGAGTATCCTCCAAGTGCATAGAAAAGCTCCCAACTCTGCATGTAGAGCTGAATTAGGCCAATACCCTCTAATATTAAATATCCAAAAACGAGCCCTACATTTTTGGAATCATATTAAAACAAGTGACCCACTCTCCTTTTCCTACAAAGCCCTATGCTGCCAGGAGTTGAACCCACAAAGGAGTCCCCTCTGCTTACTTGTCCTGAGGCTGGGTGAACCATCAACCACCCAGGTCATTACACGACGACCACCTCAGCCTCAAAACTCAAGATCTCAGATAATCAGACCCAACCAAATCATTATGAAAGAAAAAGTAAAATATAGAGATCACTGGGCAAAACTAACGCAATCCCTGAACAAATTAGAAACATATGTATCACTAAGCAGACAGTACACCGTGGCAACCTACCTGACCACAGTGTCTGATAAAAAACGGAGGAAAATTTTAACTAAATACAGACTGAGTGAGCACAACCTGGCAGTAGAAGTCGGCCGGCACAGACAGACCTGGCTGCCCAGAGAGGGAAGGCTGTGCTCCTTCTCTAACCAGGGAACAGTAGAGACGGAGCTACACTTCCTGATTCACTGCAACCATAACCGAAGTCTTAGAGACCATTATTTTGACAAAATAACACAAATATTCCCAGAATTCCACCATCTAAATTATCTGGACAGACTCTCAGTTCTACTGGGAGAGAGGGAGGACTCCTGTAGACTGGCAGCAAAATATGTATCAGCCTGCCATGAGCTCCACAGTAATGTGAACCCCTGTTCCACATAACTAATATTTAATGTTTAATAATTAACAATAAACCTGTTATATGTTTATATACCACATTGTTACCATCTATAACTTATTGTTGTTTTTTATTTATTTATGTCAATTGCGATTGTACATTTTGTGTAAACATGCTTTGGCAACGTTGTGTTGTATGCAGTCATGCCAATAAAGCCTTTTGAATTGAATTGAATTGAATTGAATTGAATTGAATTGAGACTATACTATAGGGAGAGAGAAGAGAGAGAAGTCCTACTATAGGGAGAGAGAAGAGAGAGGTCTTCTATAGGGAGAGAGAAGAGAGAGAAGTCTTTTATAGGGAGAGAGAAGAGAGAGAAGGTCTTTTATAGGGAGAGAGAAGAGAAGAAAGGCCTTCTATAGGGAGAGAGAAGAGAGAGAACTCCTACTATAGGGAGAGAAATCAAGATGCATGTATCATCGTTTGCCCAGTGGTAGCCATATGGAAAGAGATGGAGATGGAGATTCTAAACTATATCTATCATATCTATGATAACATCACACATGGCAGTTGTGTTTTTCAGGGAAAGTATACTTTCTCAGATGGCTTAGAGTACGAGGAGGACAACTGGGACTTCTGTGATGGCTATGACAGGCGCTTCTACACCGAGAGGTGCAATGGGCTGAGACCTGCAGGTATGCTGCCACTTGACAACAGATTTCTGCAGTCAGTCTCTGCACTTTATTTAAAAGACAAGTGACATAGAAATTCAGCATGTTTAAACCCATATTTTTTTTTAAATTGCTATTTACTATCATTTGTATAGATCACAATTGCACATTTTTAGATTGTAGAATCTAAGCACTTTTGAGCACCTTCTCAGTGATGGGAAACAATCATTTTAAAATAAGGTTTAGGCAATGCAAGCCCTCCTTTGATGCAGTGCTTCATGCAAGTAAGCAGAGACTTTGAATGCCAAAATCAACTTGGGTATGACATCACAATGTTGCCAATACAGTTTTTATTTGAAAGCAAGACAGTCTCAGTGGTAACGTGATAGACTGTTAGAAAGTTAGACTGAAATAGGGTCTCACTTTTACGACTCCTTTGCTTATTTATAGGCTAATTACTCTCATGCTTGTTATCACACATTATCTCATTAGTACCGTCTTAAGTGTGCATTTGGTCCACCGTGGATGCAGGACTTTCTGATGGAAGTGTTTTTGAAGGTAGGGTGATGCATTTGTAGGGCCACAAGATTGTCCCTAATATGTCTTAATCAAGCGTGTGTTTTTTGTACTTGTCTTTTTCATGACACTGTACAGCTGTTTAAATCAACAACATATGGGGACGCTGGGAAGAGTCTACTATGTTTGTCTCTGTGTGTGTTTGTCCTACCTTATCTAGTGTGTTCATCCACTCCCATTGCTTGTGTTTTTGCTGTAAATGAGTTCAATCTATTTGGACCGCAGTCATCTTCCCACCGAGCCGGGGTTTGCGTACATTTCAAACTATGTCAGTCTGAGAGGATGCCAGACGCAGTGCTCGTGTGCCTTTTTCTCGTGGACACGATACGGCTTAAGTCATAGATTATGTAACTCCCGGAGTTGAAAACTAAATAATCATGTTACTTTTGACAATAATAAAAATAGGGCCTGGTGGAAAAATGAATCATGCTGAATGCAAGGCCTATTCTGGGCTTAGAACGTCTCCTGAATCCTGAGGTTGCCCTGTAGTGTTTTTGTTTAGTCTGTATCAGCAATTAATCTCAAAGTGACGGGTTTTACGCCACTAATAAGCAGCTTCCCAAACTGTTACACCAGATGTTTCTAGTCTAAAATGTGCTGAAATGCAACAGCTTTTACAAGTAAAAACAAAAAATGAAACGGTGCACATCCATGTTTGGTACAGGTGAAAGTAGACCACCGGGTAGAATGGGTAGACCAGAAAATAGATAGATGTTCAGACACTTCAGTTGTGGAATGTGTCTGCCTTTGTGTGTGTGTGTGTGTGTGTGTGTGGTGATAGAGCAAGTCATAATGAGAAAGTCATTGCATCACTCCCTTCCATGAAGCTCCTGAAGCTAACTGCTTTTGGTTCCAACCCCTTCTTTGCCTCTGCAGATTGAGAATGAGTGGAGAGGCTGAACGTGTCCATTGATCATTTTTTTCCCCCTCTGTCTCTCTTTTTTTGTGTTTGGTTGTGTATGTGTTGCTGTGTACGCATGCAAGTCAGTCTTTTCTGGCTGGACGATTCTAATTCTGATTCTAATTTTACACATGCCTTGTGACAGAAGAATCACACGCAAACCACCCCATGAGGAGACATTTCTCCTCCCTACTGATAAACTGTGTGGTTTGTCACGTGAGAAATAATGGCATCATTTGGAATCCACTGTTGTCTGATAGAGACAGTACAGGTGCATGTTAGATGTGCACTTGTTTGCAGCAGTGATCATGTTCATGCTTGGAGCTCTGGAGCCAATGCTGAAGAGAATGCCTCAAGAGGAAGGGATTTAAAGATGCAGCCTGTGATTCGGTTTTGGTTTCGCGAAAGGTTTCTGATATTGGAGCTCAACAGCCAATCAAATTACACCCCTCCCTCCCATGCTGTTGATGCACTGTGTTGATTGGATGGAATTGTTTATGACTTAGTATGAGCCACTATGTTTGGTTTCCCATTTACAGAGAACTGTTTACGAACACAGGAGTTTATTTGACAAACAAACACTGAACGGAGAGCTAGAGGATTTTTTTGATTTTGATCAAAAAGTGCGTTGACTTAGAATCGCGGACTGCAAGCGTTGAGTGAAAACTGTCTAAATAGCTTTTGTGGAGAGATAATGGAAAAGAATAGAAGGAAGAGACAACAGAATGGTTTATGCGTCGTGTTGCAATGCAGGACCGTGACACGGCCCTTAATTATAGGTCAGATGAAAGCATTTTCCCAGCCTGTTATTTTCTCTGGCATTCACATTAAAAATCTCAATTCAAGAACGCCAATAGCCTTTCAGTTAGTTAATCCAATAACTTGAACTTTAGGCTTGGTTTTACCTTCAGTCAACCCCTTTCTAATGTTATGTTCGAGTTAACCAACGAGAATAGTTCTGTAAATGAAATTATGATTCGTGTTCCATTGCAGAGAGACTCTAGCGGTTAGCTATTTGCCAAGCATGCTTATAGGCATGACTAGGAAACAAATAGCTTCAAAGGGGTGTTCATTTTATGTCACCCGTCATATCATTTAATAACTTGAAATAAATAAATAAGTATCTCTCAACACGTCCAAGTATGTGTGGAAGCATGAAGAACGTGATGTTTTTCACAATGTCTGCTAAATATAAATAATGAGATTACCTTACAACTTTGTGTTGTAAAATATACTTTTTTTCTGAATATTTTATTAGACTATTTGTTTTCCTGCAATTTTCTTGGAATTTGGATTTCAACTTTATGTGACTTACAGGATATTCAACTCCATATTATTTTATTTTGTGACAATTTGTTTCTGCATATTATTGCTTATGGCTAAGTGGTTGTCAGCAGGACTTGTTCTGATGTCATTGCTTGTTTTTATAGGAGAGTCCCAACTGACCAACCAGGTCCCCCCACGAGTGATCCCTGATGGCTGCTATGACTGCGGAGACGGCTTCTATGATCCCACGACCAGAGTTGTTACGGACTATCACCAAAACTTCCTCAGGAATGCAGGTGAGACAGACTGAGCTTCAAGCATACACCGAAGTTCAAACTTCAAACACAAATTGTCATTTATTTTAGATTCCATCCTTGTAAAATAACAGCCCCACATATTTCCATTCATTTTTGAGAACCCAAAGGTGCAGATGGTTGTGGTTTTCAGGTGGGTTTTTTTTTCTAGTGCTAAAGCCTATTTATCATTTTATGTAAGGATAGGACTTTCATTTATAATTTTATATATTTTTTTAAAACATTATCAACCCATTCTTGATTTAGTTCAAACCAGAGAAATGGCTGCAGAACACTCAAACTGGAACTCAAAGTTTTGCTGAAAACAACCCAAATTGGAAAGCATTTTGTTTTGAATCCCTTTGCCGTGTAATGCCCATGTGACCCGTGCTCTCATCTCGCTCGGCATCATGAAGGCCACATTCAGTGCCTCTGAAAGTCGGGATGCTCTGTCTAAATTTGGAGCCCATCACTGGCTCTGGTGAATGGAAAACAGGAGGGTGAAGAAAAGACATTATGGCAGAAATACATCATCGTAATACTTGCAGATAGCACTTAATTGGAGATTATGTTGAGATTTATGATGACACGATAACATTTTTGTAGGTCCTCTCTTTCTCACACAGTCAACCAAGTCTCTTGGCTGTAGCCATTTTAATTCTGATCAGGAGGGAAAATCCGAAACATTTCCCCCCCCCATCCACCCCGCGCATGGTGTGGTGCCTTTGTCTTGAAGTGAATTGATTATGTCAGCCCTTCAAATGGGAATTTGGCTCTCGTAGGCACTCTCCCCAGCACAGAATCAGCCAAGAGCGAACAAGAAAGGTTTGTGGTTGCAGTCGATGGTCTTTGTGTTGGGTTGGGTTGGGTGAGAGGAAGCTCTCTCTCTTCTGTGTGTGTGTGTGTGTGTGTGTGTGTGTGTGTGTGTGTGTGTGTGTGTGTGTGTGTGTGTGTGAGTGCGTACGCACAGTGTGCGTGTATGGGTGTGGTTATTCATGCTGAGTTGATAAACCTCATGTTTTAACATGGGTTCGAAGACAAATGTTATTGTTACGCATTTTGTTTGAACACACCACAAAGATACACAAAGGAAAGCAAAACATTTTCGAATACTGGCTATAGGTCAAGTCACACACACACACACACACACACACACACACACACACACACAAACACAACCACTTGCCTCATGTCCAGGTGTGTGGTATATCCCCCCCCATTCATACTGACTGGCAGGAGTGAGTTTCCAGTGATTCAAAGCTCATAGTTTAGTAAACCCTGTCCAGAAGAGCCATGTGCAACATGATATACATTACTAACCCCTCCCGTCATCGCAGTTCGATCCAGAGCGTGCAAACCTTATTCACATGTATGGGCAGACAATAAGTTGGGACGACATGCACATCCTCCACAGCTGTCCGAAAGGGCCGCTAGTGCAGGAGGTTTTCATTTGCTCTCGCTCTCTCAGTGATGTATAGAAAAAATACAGTGTCAGCATGGACCAACTTTATGCCGAAAAAAAAAAAAACTTGTGAAAAATATTATGTTAAAAAAAACAAACAAACAATAAATGTGATGGTTGTTTACATCTTCAGTAGCTTCCTGTCTCAAATGCAAGTATGTTTTTTTTTTTATAAAACAATGATTAAAAAAATTCTAACATAGGCAAATAAATGCAAGAAGGCATCAAGCGCCTGAAGTATAAATACTTTTAGCATAGTATGTTGCATGCTTGCACATGTGCAAACATACACATGAAGGAATACTGTACAGTGTGGGATTATGTTATGGTCCCAGAAGTACTTACAGACTGTTAAAACGTTTACAATGAGAGGTTAAAAGAGAACTTAAGAAGGAACTGGCATCTAGTGCCAGCTGGTATAAAGTCAGTGAGTGTCAGGGAGTAAGGGGGAAATGAGTGGGAATGTGACTGTGTTGCAGTGAAACATTTCCTCTCTGCCCCAAGAGTAGGGTTAAATGTTCCACATGAGGGTTTGGGGTACTCTTTTAGAGTGTGTTTGTGTGTGTGTGTGTGTCTTTTAGAGTGTATGTGTGTGTGTGTGTGTGTGTGTGTGTGTGTGTGTGTGTGCGTCTTTTAGAGAGTGTGTGTGTGTGTGTGTCTGTGTGTGTGTGTCTTTTAGAGAGTGTGTGTGTGTGTGTGTCTGTGTGTGTGTGTGTGTGTGTGTGTGTGTGTGTGTCTTTTAGAGTGTATGTGTGTGTGTGTGTGTGTGTGTGTGTGTGTGTGTGTGTCTTTTAGAGAGTGTGTGTGTGTGTGTGTCTGTGTGTGTGTGTCTTTTAGAGAGTGTGTGTGTGTGTGTCTGTGTGTGTGTGTGTGTGTGTGTGTGTGTGTCTTTTAGAGTGTATGTGTGTGTGTGTGTGTGTGTGTGTGTGTGTGTGTGTGTGTGTGTGTGTGTCTTTTAGAGTGTATGTGTGTGTGTGTGTGTGTGTGTCTGTGTGTGTGTGTGTGTGTGTGTGTGTGTGTGTGTGTGTGTGTGTGTGTGTGTGTGCGTGTGTCTCTTTTAGAGTGTTATCTGAAGTGAACCCAGCGCTGAGATGGGAGTTTAAGAGCTTGACTGACAGAGTAATGGCAAAATCAGGATCCTGTCCATCCGCTGTTTTCCCCCTGTCTGGCGGTGTGTTATTGTTTCCCAGGAAACACTGAGTGTCAGTGGAGGGCATCTGCCTGAGCACGCGCCTGTTTGTGTGACCACGCTTCGGAGGGTTAGCGTCCTAAACTGTGTGCCTACTGTAGGACACTACTGCAGCTAATAGCCTTTAAAGTGATACACCCAACAGGCCTCTGCTGCATTAGGAGACGACCACAAAGAGAACCCAACCCGGACCGCTCCTCGGAGCCAGGCAGACATCTTGGTTGCACATGCTCGGTTCATCACGTATGGCTGCATTGTGTGCCGAGAATTCTTTGGCATGCGTCGTCAGGATTTATTTTTATCTCTCGCGAAGGTGAAGGTACATTTGTCAGAGTGGGTGTGAAGACAGAATTTATTGCCAATGGCGTCCTTCCAGGACGGAGAAGTGCACAAAGGTAACAGACACTCGCTGGACACCGGAGAGGAACTTGGACTCCCCCCGAGGGAGCACCTTTCTGGGAGGGGAGGAAGAGTGTGGCCGTAACGGGGGGGGGTGCGAGGGGGTGGGGGGATGGAACGGGGTTGAAGGGGAAGAGAGGCAGGGATGGCTGAGGGGAGAGGGCCCAGGGAGCTGCCTCGGGAAGTGGGCAGGAAGAGCTGAGGAAATGCCCAGGCTTCAGGCCAGAGGCGAAACGGCTGAACTGAAAATAACACGATGAAGGGGGCGATGGGAGGATGGCGCTGCCAGAAAAAAAAATCTCTTTATGGCAGCCAGAACCCCGCAGGTCACCTGACGAGACAAAGGGTTGGGGGGGCTGGAGAGGAGAGGTTAGGGATGGTCAGGAATCCGTGCTGCCCATCAAAGGTCCATCGCGACGGGTAAACCGTGAAAAACAGCTTGCCTTACCTCACGGGGCGACACAGAACACGTAACATTTTTAATACCTGTTTTTTTTTTTTTTTTTTTTAATCTGTGAATCTCTGAAAAATGAAAAGGAGGGAGCTATTGTATTCAGTGGATTTAACCACAAAGAAAGCCAAGCCATTCTGCTGAACGATGAACTTGTTTAACGATGCACTATCTGATAGCTGATTTCACCCCTTAATTTGGTTAGCCCGAGAGATTCCAGCCAGCCTGTGGAGCATCGAGCGCTTGTCTCCGTCTTTGTTGATTGCTGCCAGGAGAGTCATCCACTGGGCCACAGTGATGTCATGGTCGCTCTGCTCATCAGCGTCTCCATTACTTACTAATTAACTCCATCCCACTCCGCCTAATGATGAGTGCACATCAGCTTTAGATACTCGTCTGTACAATGTGCGTTAAATACATTTAGATGATAACCACACTGACTTTTAAGAAGCATTAGCATTTGCACTGTATCTGGACACATTATGTACCTATATTTCAGGCAGAAGGTTCTGTGTATAAGGCTATTATTATATAGCAGCATGGGCCATTATTATATAGCAATATGGTTAGCTTATTATTAATGGCTGTAGTAATAATAATGGTCTGAAGTCCACCTTTCTCTACTTTTACTATCAGTCTCATTAGGAGACTTTTTATTTGATCAATTAGTTATTTAACAATTCAACAATTCAACAATTCAACAATTTGCCTAAAAAAAAATCAGTAACACAAGAGAGTCAGTGCCTTTGCAGGGTCTTTTTAAGAGGCCAGTGAGAATTAAAGATCTCGTTAACTGAGAACAGTTGTCGCCAAGCCCGTGTCATTATCCTGGATGTAGCCTCTTTAATAACCCCAGGAAGGGGGCTTGGCGGATTACGAGTTCCAGGGACTTCAGAAGGCGTCTTGCGCGGCAGAGAAACCGCTGTGAGCCAAGGTGGCGATGATCGACAGTGATTTCGTCCCCACTCCACCAGACCTCCCGCAGACGAAGACATTTTTTGGAAATTGTGTCCAGGAGAAGAGTGGGAGGTTACCTGATTAATTGAGGATGTGTTTTGCACAGATCGAATCACACATTCAGACTCGGGACCACTGCTGAGAGAAATATGTAAATGTAACATTTCAAGAATTTCAGTATTAAATGGGGGCATGATGATTACAGAATTACATTTAAAAATGAAAATGGAAAAATAAGCAGCCTTGTGAATCGGTATCTTCTCACAGTCATAACTACTGTCTGTTTGGCTCTGGCTGCCATCACCGTCACTGGCCAGAGGCCCCCTTGCTATTGTTTGTTGTGGTTTCCTGTTTCTGGAATAATTGGGCCTTTGAAACTTGCAAAGGTTCACATACAAAATATCCTTTTGCCAAGGAAAACACCCTTATCTTGAGCCACTGCCACTCCATTGTGAGATGAACTGAGGCCTGACAGAGATGGTATCAGTGATCGTAACAGAGACCTGCTCTGAGAAAAAAAAACAAGTAAATACGTCTATCCCTTGTTCATAAGCTATATCTACATATCTGCCTGCTGAACTTACTATAAGCTCTTTGTCATGGCATTAAAAAACAGCAGTCTATCTCGGAGCCATTATCACAGGTCCAGTTCTGTTTGGAAGGAAACACTTTTCCTTTTGAGTGTATTTTAGGGATTAAGATAAACACTTTTAACAAGGTGCCATTATCGTTTCCCCTCACTCTCCCCTTGGCTACAGCAAAGAACACTGTTGCAGTTTGATACAGTAGGAGTGAATGAAATCTAGGGAGAAACTCGGATTTTTTTTTGTGTGTTTTATGATCCGTTTTAGAGGATACATAGTTCTATTATAATTCTAATTGAAACAGCACATAGAAAAATACACGGTCGGGACATTAAACGTCCAGCAACCTCAAATTGCATGTCAACCATGGAGCCACCTGTGCCTTTAGACGGGATTGTGTTAAGACCATGAATGTAGCAGATCCAGGAGGGGCGACGATCAGTCTTGAGAGGGCAATTTACAGGAAATATGAAAATGAGAATTTGTCCTAATTACCATGCGTGGCTTGAGGAAATGGCAATTGTCGTTAGACCCTGACCAGTGGCGATTGGTTGCGCGGTATTAATTGGTTTAAAATTGTGATGAAATGTTATTCTCAAGAGTGACCTCCTTTGTGGCGAGGAAGGGAGGTGTGATAGTGCCAGAATGAAGGTGGAGATGACGCGTCGTTAGCATGCAGCTGCCACCATGCAAGCCCCGGTCTGAAGATTTTTCCAATTGCTACATGCGTGAGCCAGGTAGAAGTGGCGAGAGGCGAGTAGAGAGAGCGTTTAGGGCCATTGCGTGCAATTACCGACAATCAGAGTGGAGTAGAAGACCTGTTCCCCACAATAGGCGCAGTTTGCCTTGTTCCCAGGGGTGAGCGCTCAAGTGCGTGCAGCTGCGCGATCCGATTCGGCACCACCAGAAAAGCTACCTCTCGCTCCGCAATTAACAGATCCCATTTTAAAACGCAGCGTATTATCCACTGTTGTTGATCTGTTTTTTTTTAATCATTCACAAAGTCGTTTTCTGTAGGCCTAAATTGGTTTTTAAGCATATTTGCATTTCCCATTTGATAGTTTCTATGTCTCAATCTGATCAACTGGTGCAACGGAGGGATTTATTCCCTGCAATTTCCTCCAGGCAATGTAGGAAACTCTCTCTCTCTCTCTCTCTCTCTCTCTCTCTCTCTCTCTGTCGGTTTGTCCGTGTGTCTCTAGGTTATGGTTGTATGTTAATGTCAGCGTTTGGGTTTTTGTGCTTTTTTTTCTTGTATGTGCATCTATCTGTACAACTACATTCACTTATTTCTTTTGCAGATGACAAAGAACACGAGTGGATAGTGCGCAATTGTCGGAAGAGCTGGGATGAGATCGTTGGACAAAGGAATTACACATCTGATCTCTAATAGAATAAAGACTCTTTTAAAAAATGAAATATATGCAGACATACCTTGATAAATGGACAACAATTATTTGAGCTAATAAATTTAGCAACTGCCAAAGATAATAGGCCTATAATTGCATTGGAGGACTCGGAAGAGAATAGGTGATTTCAAATTGCTATTTTGAAGATGCGCGCAAGAAACTTGATCATTGCTTAGGTTTTAATGAAATTTCAGAGTGTTTGGAACTTCAAATTTGAGAACAAATTGAGTACTACGACCAGCATATATCTTGAAAATATAAGACAAATAATAAATGAACTATGGCGCAAGTTGTACATTGTCATAGTAATACCAAATACGTATTGCACATGCATGTTTTTTTTTTTTTTAACCCAATTGACTTGTACTGACTGGTGCTGATTGACTTATTTTTCATATCAGTCCATATAGTGCATTTTAAGGTCATTGGTCAGTGCAATCAGTGACAGACAGAATCTGATTGTTCCAGTTGTGTGTCTTGATTAAAGTGCCTACTGTGAGAGTCAGGTAGCTTCTGCCAGAACTTTAAGGCTGTCAGTGTATGACAATCAAACATGGAGGGAATATATTACACTGAAAATGATGGGGTCTGTGAGAGAAACCACATAACCATACATTCCAGGTACTACCTTACGGTACGTTCCTTTGCTCAGTGTGTTTGTGCATGTCTGTGTGTATTGTGTGAGTGTGCACATGCTCGTGTGTGTGTGTGTGTGTGTGTGTGTGTGTGTGTGTGTGTGTGTGTGTGTGTGTGTGTGTGTGTGTGTGTGTGTGTGTGTGTGTGTGTACATGACAGTCTGCATATGGACAGGAGAAATTCCGTAGCAGTGAGCATTCTTGAAACAGAATCCAGGATGGGAGAGCAGACCAGTGATGCAGCCTGACAGTGACTTCCTGTATGTGATGGCGGTGGAATCAGTCAGTGCTGGGGCCATTACAGCGCACACTGACCCGTAAAGAGCCTGCCAGCTCAGCCATTGGCCTGTGATTGCTTCCTGTCCTGCATCAAGCACACACACACACACACACACACACACACACACACACACACACACACACACACACACACACACACACACACACACGCTTTAAACTGCATACACCAGCTCACATCCGAGACATCTGAATGTACATGATCATACAGACACTTGCAAATGAGAGTGGAACACATCCTCAATAGACTTGCATACATACACACATACACACACACACACACACACACACACACACTGGGATAAGCGGTGTTTATGAAATGTTTAATTTTCTGAATGCTTATGTATACTTGCATGCATTTGTGGTGGGTTTATGTTGAAATTAACAGAGTTAACTAATCTGCACTGTAGTCATTGCATTTTTAACTTGTTAACACAATAACAAGGGGAAAACAATTGAAATTGAAAGAATTATTTATTGCATTTATTACACAAAACAATTTCCATACACAGTTTGTATTTATCTTTGTTTTCTTCCACCTTTTACAATTTTAGCAGAGTTTTTAGAGTTGCCAAATTTCAGAGGAAAAAAAGTGCTTGACGGTTTTTGCCTGCCTTAATAAATACAAGAACGAGAGTTCTCAAGTCCACTCTCGAAAAAACGGGATCATTCCTTGAAGCCGAAAAAACAAAGTTCACAGTTCAGGTTCTGACTTGACCTCTTGTAACGGCTGGTAACGACGTATATTTACATGCCCAGTCTGGGAGGGATTGTACCACATTTTCCTTTCCCCTTTTGGGCAACACAAACGGGGACACTTGCAGGTATTACGGCAGACACATGGACATACATCCTGCTCATATAGAAAAAAGAAACACCACATAAATCATGAATTTACATGTAAATTTTACATGTAACAGTCTTTTTTTTTTACACACTCTTGGAGAGCTCTTTGATGAAGAGATTTCCCAAGAAGGTAGGAAGCTGATCTCTCTCTCTCTCTCTCTCTCTCTCTCTCTCTCTTTCACTCTCCCAGTTACTTTGTTTCTCTATTGTGCACCGCACCCCGCCATGTGAAGTCATTCATTTTCTTCTCGTGACAGGTCATGGCATATTCCCCTCTCAAAATGTTAGCAAAAGCGTTAACGATGCGTTCTGAGTATATAACATCATAGAGGACATACATGAAGGAAAATATGCTCTCACTCGTCATGATGAAAATATATACTGTTTTGCAATAAATACTGAATAACTAATTCACTACCTTTGACATAATTTGTGAAATAAAATCACACCAATGTCCCTGACTTTAGAGTGTTGTACGTGTGAAATATTGGAATCATTTCTGTAGAGTAGGAACAACCTCTACTGATGGGCAAGACCAGGATAGGTTTTCAGTCCACACAGACATAACTTCACATCTACAAATCCCACAGGTACAAACTAGTTAGATAATAATATTACAAAAAAAGACAAGACATGGTGGTCACTGAGCTTGTGTCCTTACAAACTGGGGGTGGTAGTAAATAAGATCAATATTATTTTATTAAACCCTGCTGCTATGTCTTTCAATGCTGCTAGCAGTACTATTCTGTATGATACGTTGCTTCTTCTTTTACTGATATCCTTGATGCCACAAGATTTGAAAGATTTTCATATTCATCATACTCTTATTAGTCTTTTAACTCAGTAACAATTCCATTCAATTCTCTCCAGCCAAACAGAGAGAAAAGCCACAAACGCTCAGAATGATCTATACCAGAAGCCAAGCATAGTCACACTTAAGCTCTGCCGTGTGCAGGAGGAGAGTGCTTTGTGGGGCGGTCGTTAAGGTCTGTCATGATTTGTTTGGGAAAAAAACGTATGTATCATGCAATTACGAAATAAGGAAGAAAATGGGATTTTATTATGTTTTGGTGATCCTCTCTTCTGCTTTTGAAAAAAAAAACAGCTTCCTAATAAACATTTTTCTCTCTCACATCAAAATTGAACAGAAGGTTTTCCCACAGTGGCATAGTTTGATATTGATAATACAGGGGACTATCAGCAGTGAGAGAGCTGATACTGTCAAGTGCTGCGGTTATAGCCAACCATGTTAAACTCAACACACAGTTCAGATCCAAACACATCACTTCCCAATGTCTTCATTTATTCTCTTTTCCAATTGGCCAAAAAGAGGACATACATACCTTACCTTCACAGCCTGAATTCTGTCCTTAACTTAAGTTAACGTTATTCCCTTCTCTCTGTCTTTTTGTGTGCTTTCGTTGTTTTTCACAGCAACGTCTGGCGTCATGAGATGCACAACTACATTCCTTTGTTTTGACTTTGGCCAAAGACAGGTTCTCCACATGAAATGGGTGTGTGTTAGAAAGAGAGAGGGAGAGAGAGAGAGAGGGAGGGAGAGAGCGAGGATATGTGGCAGCAATGAGAAGAGTCTTCATGTGGTACAGTGTGTGCTTGGGAATCAGTGAGGCTCGAGGCTCAGTAAGTCTGGTCCCTGGGGGCCCCTCGGGAAAGAGGTCCTCATCGCCTGAAGCGTGTTGCGCTGGTCTCCCCATCATTCTTTTTCAACCGAGTCTGCCTGGTCACAGTTGAGTCCGCAACAAAACGAGGGAGGACGCGGCGGACTCTCTCCTTGGATAGTTCAGAGGTCAAAAGCGCGATAGATCTAGGCAGTCGTAGCAGTGGGTGGTTGTAGGTGACACGGGCAGGAGGAAGTGGGTGGTGGTGATGTGTCCTCGTCGGTCCAGGAGTAGCTGGCTCCTCGTGGGTCGGGCCAATAGACATCTGTGCCGTAGAGCGGTGCGGTGCGGCGTGGCGCATCAGAGGGGGGTTAGCGGCTGAGGGGGAGCTGGGGTAGACCCATGCCCTGATGGGAGAGGCCCTGATGGGGGAGGCCCTGATGGGGGATGCCCTGCGACGTCAGCACTGAGAACGGGTGACCTGGAGAAGGGGAGGGGGGGTTGGGGGTGCAGGCCAAGAGGCAGGGACATAATTAAGTTAGGATACCAGAATGATGGACACACGGATTTTCATTATAAGGTTTAAATACAATTATTTAATCTTATTTTGGTTCAAAGCCAAATTAAGTTAGGGTGGAATTAGATTCTCTTTTGCAATTAGTCAAACCAGCTAGATATATGGTTTTAATATTTGTAGATCAAATGATATATGAAGGCTGAACGTATAGGATAATACACTGGGATCTGCTGTTAGACGGCTCATGTGTTGCTGTTTGCCTGTTTAATCTTAAATGCACTGACACATGAATAAGCCTACAATTTAAAATCCGAGTGACTGCGAATGGAAAGTCTGTGAAGAGTTCTCGCCACTAATCACTGGGTTGAAGGCTCCTCGTTTTTTAATGATATACTATATTTACTGTCCTGGTGATACGTAGCATACTGCAAATATCTGAGAATTGCGAAACATAAGATCGAACCTTTATTTAAGGACCTTCAGCCCTAACCCCCCCCCCCCCCCACACACACACACACACACACACACCACCCGTGCATCAAAAAGATCTCCCCCCAAAATAGGCAGGGTAGCGCAAAATGCAATCAACAGGGGGGTTTGGTGTGTAAAACCACTTCCACTCACTCTCTATGTATCCGTGCAGAGCCACCATGCGTGCTCTCTCTGGGCTTCCGAAGGGGGAGTAGTGCAGGTCGTCAGGCATGGACGGGGGCATCCGAGCCTGCGGGTGACCCTGGGGGGGCCCACCGTGCTGGGGGGTGTGCTTTTTATGTCTTGCTCTGCAGTTTTGAAACCAAACCTATAAAGATGCAACAATGGCACCCAATGAATGTAATTCAAACTTCCTCGGGATGAAATGGGGCGACAGTGGTACAGGAGGTAGAGAAGTCGTTTAGTAATCAGAAGGTTGCTAGTTCGATTCCCTGTCGAAGCGTCCTTGAGCAAGACACTGAACCCCTAATTGCTCCTGATGTGCAGTGTGCCATCAGTGTAAAATGTAAAATGTGTATACATTGTAAGTCGCACATATGTAAGTCGCTTTGGATAAAAGCGTCTGCTAAATGACTAAATGTAAATGAATAAGAGTGACGTGTAACTTGCATAGTAGATATGTCCTCTAGGAGACATTTCAAAGTAGAAAACATTTTTAGCATTTTGCTCATATGACAGAAATTCGAAAAAAGAGAATTTATTCATTATTTATATAAATACAGGGAATTCAGTACATAGCCTATAAAAAGCCCACAATTGTGTGTGTGGTGTGTGTGTGTGTGTGTGTGTGTGTGTGTGTGTGTGTGTGTGTGTATATATCAGCCCGTACAGCTAGTGTAGCATGTGTCAGGGGTTGCTCTGGGAGGTAACTCTAACCTGTATGACGCGTCGGCTGAGCCCCGTCATGTCTGCCAGCTTCTGAAGGGTCTGGGCGTCAGGGTTGTTGTCCTGTGCAAACTGAGCCTGCATCACCTACCGGAGGAGAGAAAACATTGTGGCTACGTTACTAAAAACAATGGTGTGGACGCGCGCGCGTGTGTGTGTGTGTGTGTGTGTGTGTGTGTGTGTGTGTGTGTGTGTGTGTGTGTGTGTGTGTGTGTGTGTGTGTGTGTGTGTGTGTGTGTGTGTGTGTGTGTGGCAGGGGTGTCGTTTCCTAAGGTCCATAATAAGTATGGACATGGCCCTATTTAACAATGCAAACGTGATTTAGTCACTGCCAGTCAAACTTAGCATATCCCATTATACATGATTGGCATCAAGAGAGCATGTACAGGTCAACGGTTTGTGTCTGTATTGGTTCAATTGTGTAAGACGACTTGATAAATGATCATGAGAATTTGTTGGTAAATGTTAGTAACAACAATGTTATTACATGCATATCGTTTCTTTTTTTTGTTAGAGATGTAATTTAAATAAGAAACCAATTTAATGTTAAAATAACAAAACCGTGTATGCTCAGAGGAGCCACAATATTCAGCTCAGTATTTTCTTTTACACACCGTAACTGCAAACAATGATGTCAGTTTGCAGAGGAATTAAGCATACACGGGGAAACCCCAACTGTGTGACATGCCCATTGACTGCACAGCGAACACAAGAATGTTCGGAGTGTGAAGAAAGGCTAAAAGGCAAGCCGTGGTGTTAAGTCTGAATTCTTATGGATGATGCAGAGAAGAGTTTTGATAGCAGATTGAGCAGACCGCAACAATCACTGGCAGTCATGTGTTGCACCACCGCCCGTGACTCCACCCTGAAGTTGCTCTGCTGTGAAAGATGTTCGTGCTCTTTTGGCGGGCTTCGCTGTTGGCTGTCCTGTTCAGACGGTACCGCCCTGCCTTCCAGAGTGAGTCCGCTGCCTGGAAGAAAAAAGCCGACCGGGAACGTTAAGGCCCAGTCTAGAAGCAGCACAGTTTCTACCAGAGGCCCTTTACTGTAGTAGTAGATTCTCCATATTCCCTAAAACAGAAACAAGCGAGTAGTACTACTACTAGGGATGTGAATCAGCGAGGGATCATCTGAGCTCAGCTCTCTCTCTCTCTCTCTCTTCTCTCTCTCTCTCTTCGTAATACTCGCTGTGTTCTTATTCCTCCAGAGCAGCGAGCGAGAGACTTCAACAGTCGCATGCTCCCGCTGTATGCTACACGTTAGCAGCGCGCGAGAGACTTCAACAGTCGCATGCTCCCTCTGTATGCTACACGTTAGCAGCGCGCGAGAGACTTCAACAGTCGCATGCTCCCTCTGTATGCTACACGTTAGCAGCGCGCGAGAGACTTCAACAGTCGCATGCTCCCGCTGTATGCTACACGTTAGCAGCGCGCGAGAGACTTCAACAGTCGCATGCTCCCGCTGTATGTTCCACGTTAGCAGCGCTGACAAGCAGCGATCTCCAGGGGGTTTTCATTAAACAGACGTGACGGACAGGGCCGCTCCCTCACCGGTCTCTGCGGCCCGCTTCAGGTTCTCCACCATGGTGTCGTAGTGGATTCGACAGAGCACCTTCTCCTCCACCAGGCCAAACTCCTCCCCGGTGGACAGCTGCCTCTTGCAGGAGAAGCAGGCGAAGCAGGCCAGGTGGTAGGCATTGCCCCTGGCACGCCTCACCCAGTCGCTGGCATAGATCTGACGACCGCACCGGGCACACTTCGTACCAAACCTACTGTGAGAAAAAGAGAGAGAGAGAGAGAGAGAGAGAGAGAGAGAGAGGGCACAGGGCATCAATGCTCAACTGAGGAGGAATATCAGCACCATGCAGACAAGAGACTTCACTAATTTACAACACATTGAATACAAACATGTGCATATTTATGTGTGCATATGTATTAGATCTTTATAGATACAAAATATAATTGAAACAAATATACCTTAAAATGTATTTATACAATTCAGATAAACAAGATGTGTTCCAAAATTGCACTTAATAATTTTCACGGACACAGTGCAATTACAACTATATTAATATATTCGTTAAATACTGACTGAAATTTGATAGTACCAAGGGAGCCGGCACACTCAACTCCAATTAGACCGGCTTAATTTTTTGGGGGGGATTTAAAACAAATGATTTCAGTCTTTTCGGCTTGAAATGAATCTGTCTTTTGACACACACCCTAAATGAACAAGAAAGCATATTCAACATTTGAGAACCCATTATTTTTGAAGTCATTGTTTTCCTGAAGATATATGGAAGGACGTTTGGAACATTCACCTCTTCTCTCTAAAGCAAAGCAAGCCGTAAATGAATAATGTCGAACTCCAGACAAGGCATGCAATCTCCCCCTTCGCCACTTTACTTAGACGCTAAAAATTGCCTCAGACCACCAATGTTTTTACAGGTGGGATGTGCATAAATCATATCATGAATCATAAATCATGCCATGCTGTTCTATTTACCATCGATATCTTTTCTATCACTTTGTAACGATTCTGTCTTGTCCAACGACATGTTTGTTTCCCTGTGTGGCAGAGACTTCTCCCCATTTACACCCAAAGGCTGCTTTTCACAGTAGTCTCGACTCTCAATAAAACTGCTTACGGCACAAAAAACCCCCATAATATTATACACAGTCAAATATCTAAACCATTTTTTTTTTTTTTCGTGTGTGCAGTGTGGAGTGTACAAAATCTCCATTAAGCTCCTGCAAACCATTGAGAAGGGCTCTGTATACTCTGCTAATCACATGCTGACAAATGTCAGTCCAAAGCGGGAATAGAGCATATGAGTAATGATGCATTTCAGAGGGATTGTTTAGAGAGAAACGTTGTGGAACAGCGCCGTAATCTTTTGCCGCAGCCTGTCTGCCACAAAAACCCAACGCGAGAGAGAGAGAGAGAGAGAGAGAGAGCGAGAGAGAGTGAGAAAGAGAGAGAGAGAGAGAGAGAGAGAGAGAGAGAGAGAGAGAGAGAGAGAGGGGGGAGAGAGGGGGGGACTAGAAAGAAAAGGGGGATTTTTGTTTCTTCTGAAGGCAGGACTTCAGTGCGTGTCTGATTGTGCCCCCGTGCTTGAAGACCTGGTGTTTATTCTGGATTTACTTCTGTCCCACAGCTCCCCAATACTCCTGAGGGGAGGAGGTAGTGGTGTGTGTGTGTGTGGGGGGGGGGGGGAGGTGTTTCTCCAGCCCTGGAGTAATTCACCTTCAGTCCATAAGAATGATTTTCAAGAGGTACCTAATTTGCAGATTAATTTTGATATGCTCTGGGAATTCCGTAATCCCGTGTAAATCTGTTCTGAGAAAGGCTGTCTGATCCGGGTATTTGTGGAGACTGTAGCGCACTGTAACGACAGAAGCTAGCTGTGTATACAGACCAGCTGGGCAGGTACCTCACCACTCAGATTCTCAGATTAAGTCACCTTCTTTTTTTTGGAGCCACAGATCCGCTAGGATTTGATATCCACTTACATTTGCACTATCGGCAACAAACGTTTCAGAGGTAAATTCCCATGTGTCGCAAGAAGCCGTGTACACACACCGACAGACAAACATTCATTCTATAATTCAAAGACTAACTATCACAACCAAACAACAACAACAACAACAACAACAACAACAACATCAACAACCTAAAGCACTCCTAGCGTTAGCAGACCTCTGTCAGTCTCTGTCAGTCAGTGACGAGCAACCTCTGCAGATGAGCGAAAGAGAAAGAAAGTAGGAAAGGAGGTGAGAGAGAGGAGGATGAGCCAGAGTGAGAGGGGGAAAGAAAGAGAGGAACCTCATCAGTGGGCTTGATGAAAGAGTCTGAGTTACAGTGCTCATCATTTCCATCACCCCCCCCCCCCCCTGCCCCCCTCTCTCCTCTTACTTTACTCTGCCAGTCGGAGCAGCATGTGAGTCCACTCCGGTTACCGTGACAGCATCCCAGGGTACCTCTGATTAGCAGTGCTTTGCAACTTCCTGTGTGGCCCTCCAGACGCTAGGATCCATAACCAGCAGCTTTTTTTTTCTCTCCCTGGCCTAACAAGGTTTTAGCTTCAGCATGGACTCTCTTTCTTCGGGCTGTCCCGCACCCCCGGCTCCTCAAAACAGAGTAAACTTGCTTTGATTTCCTGCAATTATGGCCCATTAGGTCAGCCGTCAGTCGAGAAAAAGAGATGGGAGATTGACACAAATAAGAAATCGTTCTCATTTTGCCCAAAGACGTGTCTGGACTTTCATCCAGTACACCAAGGGCCAGGGCAAGATGTCCTCCTCAATCTAGGATGTTTTCTTGCGTGTTTATGCAACGTGCCACATCGTGTAAATTAAGATGTCTTGCTGACATTATTTTAAAACACTGATAAAAGTGATCGTCGCTCCACAACACTTTTGTATGCAAAAGTCAAAATGTCCAATCTTGTGCACATTGTCAACACATCTCGGTGTTAGTAATGTGGTGAAAAATTGCTTGCAGTTCGAAGCAATGTGAAGAAATGACCCTGTGCATTGTGATAAGTGATTTAAACCTACAAGTTAGCTACCTTTTTGCTTATATACTATATTCTTTCAGGTAAATCAGACCAACACAAGTGCTCTCTATCAACAATGTACCAACACCTTATCTCAAAATGTCCTCGCAGAACGTTGAGTGACAATGTTACAATTTACTTAATATCAAATCAGGTTAATGTTTAACAGCACAAGCAAAGACAACCTTATGTCTTTGCTTTACAATTTGCATTACGGTTCTATGCACAAAACGTATAACTGAGCAAACTCTCGCGTTTCTATTCAAGAAAACCTTCTACACATTCTACTCAAAAAGAAAAATATTCAACTGATGATTATTTTCAAATATTATCAGACAATCTAGTGCGAAGGCTGAAAGCCATACTGACTTCGAGATGAGGATATGGCGCAGTTAACCGACTTTCCCCGTCGAGTTACAATGAGCTGTGTTGATAAACAAGCGAGTCAACACGACAAAAAGACCAGGGGTTTGCAGCCGGTAAGATACAAAAAAAAAAACGACCTCCATCCCTCCATCAGGCCTGGTGAAGTATCCACGAGCCCCCGGAGACTCATCCCTCCATCAGGCCTGGTGAAGTATCCACGAGCCCCATGAGACTCAGGGCACAGCTTGTAAGCTCCACCAGGCTGACAGCAACCGCGCTGACAACCCAGAACAACCATCAGCCCCTAACTGCGGAGGCTTAGAAACCTCAGCCGCTGGACACTGCCCATAGTCAGACACCGAGTTCTCTCTCTCTCTCTCTCTCCACCTCTCTTTCCTCCTCTCTTTGCTGACCTCGAGAGCAACACTGTCCTCCAGGCCTCAGGATCATCCTGTCTGACTCGTGCTCTCTCCCTCTATAGCGCCCGCATACACACACACACACACACACACACACACACACACACACCCACTCACACATACTCACGCGGCTCATACCAGGCTATTCTCTGAGCTCTCACCCGCATCCTGTTTTAGGAGTGAGGAGAACAGAGCAGAACAAAGCAGAGAGGAGAGAGGAGAGCAGGGCCATTCACGTCCCTCTCCCTCTCTCTCCCTTTCTCTCCCTCTCTTCTTCTCTCTCCTGAATTTCTCTCCTTCTCTCCCTCTCTCCTTCTCTCTCCCTCTCTCTTCTGAATTTCTCTCCTTCTCTCCCTCTCTCCTTCTCTCTCTTCTGAATTTCTCTCCCTCTCCTTCTTCTCTCCCTCTCTCTGGTCTGGTCTGTTCTGGCCCGGGCTCAGGTGTGGGTTCCCCTCGCCGGGCTGCAGCAGCAGGGAGAGTGCCCTGGCTCGCTCTCAACCTTGAAGCTATTACAGCCCCCCTTTGCCCTTGTCTACATGAATGCATTACACAGTCAATCACAGTTTTGCCTCTAGTAAGGTTCCCATGATGGCACCACACTCGACATCTCTTCAAAAAAAAAGAAAAAAGAATACAAGAGCTACACTGTATAAAGGCAGGTTTGGAGGTTTTCTTAAAAGTTTGGTATTTCTTGAAGTGTATTTCAAAACATGATGGAACCAGCAATTTGACTCAAGGGGCAGTTCTTTTTGGTGGGAAGGGTTTTTTTTAAAGGAGAAAAATACATCTCTTCTTAAAGGGCTGTTTTTGGCCTTTAAAAATGGCAGACATTAAAACAATTTGATGCGAAAATGCATTTTTGTGTATTTCCACCTGCATTTCTTTTGTACCTGTATGTTTGCAAAAGGCACAGCTTGATTCCATAATTATAAAAACCAAGAAATCTGTAATTTTAAGTAAAGTGATATACATCTATAAGTACTACTACTAACTACTAAATAAAGGTTGTGTTTAAATTATTAAATCATTTTTTTTTTAAATAATAAAACTATCCCTTAACTCATCATATGAAGCATAGTACATGAGTGAATATATAGATTGTATATAAATTGAATTGTATACAAATCATTTAAAAAACACTTCTGTAACTATGTATCAGAGTGCACTGGGGATGATCTAAGGACAGGCACTGTAAATGAAAATATCGATTTGATCTGATCTGAACAGCTGGGCCATCAGAATGCGTCACACTTGCTGACTTGCTGATGTTAACACTCACGCCATGTCTGCTCTTTTAGCTGACACTTAATCTCAATGGCTGCTTTGATCAGTCTAATAAATGGAAGTCTGGGACCAATGGGTACAGAGCTGATGTTACCATCCAAACAGTTCCGCTGTCCCTATGAAGAGCTGGCCTTTGATAAGACATCTTGTGAAGCATCACTTCAGATTATTGGCCTAACGTGGAAGACAAACCTTCTCCTAAAACCCCCCCGAGTATTGACTTTAGAGAAGCAGTCACTTCACATCGACGGGGGGAATGAACAGTGAAGGCAGGCCAATTCGCCAGCGATTCCATTCAGAGGCTGTGACGAGTGCTCCGCAATCATGGGCCACTGTAGTCCCCACATCCTGAAGGAGATTTCACAGCTTTGCCTTCTCATATCAGTCGCTCTCGCCACCCTCCACGCAGAAACATAATGCCATGTGTAGGTCTGGCACGGGCTAAATGTTTTTCTAGGGGATTATGTTTTATTGGGTTTCAATCGAGTGGAGACCATTCCTTATTTGTTTACAACAAAATAGTAATTTTAAAGTCAATTTACATGGGTGCTAGCTATTATGTTTCTTTGAAGTATTTTCATTTTTTTTATTTTCATTTTAATGATGACTGATATTTTTGTAAAATTCTAAGGAATAATTAGACAATTTGTATGTTGTTATCATAACCATCACCACCAGATTTTGCATATCTAGAAAAATACACTGCAAAAAGATATCACTGCTTGAGGATTGCTTGGTCATTTTCAGCCTTCTCTGAAAGTCACCTCAGTCATATCAGTTAATGTTATCTGAGAAACATCACTGAAGTCTGACAAGTGAAACAAAGTAATTTAAAATGAACTGAATTTGACATTAGAAAATATTTTGGTGTTCACAATTTATTGTGCATACAACGTTTATAGCCTAATGCTTGATCTATCTCATTATTTGCTATTTGATTACCGATTCTAAATTTCTCTGCACAAAATGTTCGATACCACATATTTCTATATATCTGTGACTGTGGCACAAAATAAAGACCACGTGTTTACTTAGGCAATAGGCCTAATTTGTATTTGGAATTTAGGAGAGTAAAGTTTAAATATTATGAAATTCCGGGTGATTCCGGGTGACAAAAAAAACGCGCGCACACACATACACACATGGACCCCAATGATGAAAACAAAGTGAAAAACTTACCCTACCTGAAATAATCCATTTTACAGAAGATTTCTTTATTTTTGATGTAGCAGCTGCTGTGTTGACGCAATGACGTCCTGCAGACGGAACATTCCAGACACCTTACATGCCAAATTAAGTTATTCACCTGAAAAGAACAAAATTGTGTCAAACAGACATAGGCCTAGTAGTTCATAGTATAACAGTATTTAGTTTAAACACGCCGTAATACCTTATAGCTTTAACATGTAAAACCTACCAAGAGTTCCGAACAGTTTGACCACTCGGAATATAGCCTATAATCTCTGTATTAGCATTCGAATCTCAATGCAGCAGATGATAAAAGCGAAAATTGTCATTACAAAATGCTTAACTAATTTACTCTCAAAATTTTGCCTAAAATAAATGTTGCGAGAATCACAATCACAGGGCAAATTAGATGAGCCTACATGCCGTTCATACAGCAAAAAATAATAATTTCGTATCAGATGAATTTATATTTTAATAGTGACATTGTAGCATATTTTATATAACCTACGCTTATGATACATTTATAGAATAGTGGTATATGAACTGCAATGCGCTAAACATCTAAAAAGCTTATCCGTTTTTAACTAAATATATCAATTTTGTGGTGTCTTTTTTCACAGGGAGAAGTAGCCTACAACGACAAATCTTCACTGTAATCAAATGTAGTTGGTCTTCTCCTATTTGACATTTTGACATTTAGGCTACCCTGCATTCTTCTCAGAGAGACTGCGCGGGGCACAATGACTGACCTTCCAACTTTAAAACAGTCATTAATGTAAAACAATGACTTCTGGCCGGATGAGGAGTCTCGAAGTGTCATATTGTTGTGATAAGATAAATCCCACATGTCTCGTGTGAGTTAGTTTCCTCTTAGATAAACAAATAGCAAATAGACAGCGAACTCATAATCATCACCGTTAAGTAGCACACACTTCCTGCAAAACACACCCGCTTGTTTAACTTTTCAGCACGCGACTGCACGCGAGTCAGGAACTGGTGTAAATACTGACATCTGAGCGCATGGTATAGGCAAGTTGTCCAACAATGTAGTTTCTCTATTATTGCCGATACGGATACTGCTTTGAAATGTTGCGTCAGTAACACGACTGAATGTGTGGATATTAGGAGCAAATTGAGTGGATTTGTGGCGCGCCCATTCCAACTCGCACTTACCTTGAGCAGATATCTGTCTAGAATCTCCAGCCCGCAGCTTGCGCACACGTTCTTCCCCGTGGACGGCACGGAGGAGACGGATGATATGGGCGAGCAGACGGACGGCGTTGACGGAGGACTCGGGGAAGAACGTGGGTCATCTTTTTCCATGTTCGATCTGTGCGATTCTCCGTCTGAGTGCGACTGCAATTGAAATATTGGTGTAGTTGTTTATAGACCTCTCGATGCACCATAAATGTTTCCGTGAATGTGCCTGAATTTGAATTATTTAAATTGATGATTGCATATTTACGATGGGCGTAAAGGATGAAGGCCCTATGTTATCTTAACACACACCAGTGATCGAAGGACACCTTGTGGATTGTAAATAGCCAGTTATTATGACCATTCCTATGTCATTAGACAATACACTAATGACCTTATTTTGTTTCTTCAGCTAGCAGACTGGAAACCTTCCCTCAAAAACATGCAATACTAGGTATGAAAATAGTTCCGGGCCTATCAACGACTATAAACGAATCTATTATTCTATCTAACATTTAAAAAAGTAACAAAAGTTTTACAGGCTGCATACATACCATTGTGTGTCCCTGTTTGGAATCCACACAGCGTGTTGATCTCGGTGTAGTCTGCGAGTCTGGAGAAATCACCTACAAGACAGGATTCATCGGCAAAGCGTCAACACACAGCTCCATCTCAAGAAACGTTAGTCTTCCAAACTCCTCCAGCATCATGGACTAGCCTATATAACCGCCCAAAACAATGAAAATGGATTTAAACTGTGCATTTAAAACCTCGTAACAAAAGCCCCTCTTCTAATGAAGCGATTTCAATTTGGATAGATTTTTCCTCACACTTAACCCGTGCCTCTTAAAGTAATCGTATTTTCCTCGCCATCCAGGCTGCTGAAAAAAAACTACCTGCAATTACAAATAGCTTGAAATGCTCACGATAAGAGGGATCCGGAGTGTCAATTTCAACTGTCAATCAGAAAAGGCAACGAGCCACCCAAAGAATTGCAAATTTGATTTTTAATGGCAGTAATTAAAATCTAATTT
Source organism: Clupea harengus (assembly GCF_900700415.2). Lineage (NCBI taxonomy): Eukaryota > Metazoa > Chordata > Actinopteri > Clupeiformes > Clupeidae > Clupea > Clupea harengus. The sequence continues at coordinate 26,194,812 of NC_045163.1, read as the reverse complement.
TTCTCTGCAGACATGGCATGTGAAGAGGGTGGACTACAAATCACAGTATTCATAATAGCGACGTTTTACACGGATTGCAGATGATCTTTGTACACAACTACTGTGGTTCTCATGACATCACTTTAAGATAAAAAAAACATGACAAGCTTCCAGCAGCTCTGGAATCAACAAGACAATGCGTTTGGTTAATATAAAACAGCATTTAAAATGGGCATTTCACAACAACATGACAGCAGATAAATACTATTATGGCAGCCTTTACTATTATTCAAGGTAACTTTTTATTTTTTTTTAAAGCAACGATAGTGAATGGGTTACCAGCTATGAGTGCCTACGCGTTTGTGCTGAAAATGGTAAGCATGTTCTATCAACATTTTCCATGAATGTCTACAAAGAATTATTACCTGTTTAGTGGGAATTCCTTCGGATAGAAATTGATTTCCCTCTGATAGAGGGGCCAAAATCTCATTTTTCCAATACATGAAAAAGGCCCAGTAAAAACGATAGTCGCTTAAGGTATTGTAGTTTATGAAAAGTTCAAGTCGACTCCCTTACACGCGACGCTACTCATTTACTCACGAAAACCACCATGAGTAATCCTCCGCACGAAGCATCTTCGTGTTAAGATACGAGGTTACTTTGGAACACGAATCTCGCTTTCGTATTCTATGTCAAGTACGGTAACCCTCTAGGTATTTACTCGATATTAAAAATGAGATACTCCGCCATAAACACTGCTGGACTGGTATGAGTAGAGGCGAAGACGGCCAAATGTATGCTGTTCCTCGGGGCGCCTTATTTAGAACTGTTAGTCAAATTCTTCCTTCCACTTTTTTCCCTCTTTTGGGATGGAATTGCTGACTACAGGAAGTAGATGAAATTGAGGGGCTGGCAGGTCTGCTCCCAATCTGCTCATAGGAGCGTGAGTCGGTCAGGACGTTGCCTACCTTCCCTCTGCGCAACTGTAGTGAAAGTTCAGTCGCGCGCCCCGCGATCAGGGGGAGGGCAAACTTATTGCACGAGGCACTGGCTTACGGTTACGGCTTCAACAGCTAGAGTAAGGACTTCAATATGGAGGTGTGCCACACGGTATCTGAAGATATAATACAGCTTTCCAGCGTGGGCCTGTCCTTGAATTCACATGTTTTATATGCCAAGGAGTGGAATTATCTACAGGGGAGGGATAATACGAAAGGCTGAAAAACGATGCTATATTTGGATTTATGAAATTACGGAAAGACTTCGCATATAAATAAATCTCACAAAGCGGAATGGTGTGGTTCGACAAACTGAAAGGGATTGACAGCAAGTCTGCCATATACTTTTCAACAAAATAGTACAGAAATCACGTTTGCAAATAAAGGAATAGCATAGTTTTTAATAAACCACTCAAATATACGTCAGTATCTGCCACGCAGACTGTCAATTGTGCCTGTTTGCATCAGCTGGAAGCTTTAACGATGTGGCCAATGTCTAGATGTTTTCCTATAACTAAAGTCTAGATAATTAAGGCCGCATTAGGCCTAAATCCAATCAATTCCTTCCGAAATGTTTCTTGTTTAAATAATAAATATGAACACATGTCGAGAGCGGTACATGGTAGCCCATTCAATTATTTCTCTACTAATTATGTGATTATATTTTCTAATTATAATGCCATTTATTAACATGCTTGTAATTATAATCCACCCAATTAGCTTGTGGTAGGTTACCTCTAAATATTGGCCGCCAATGCTTAGCTTTTCCATCAGCACGGTTCTTGTAGTGTTGCAAAGTAGACTTTAATGATTTGAATAGAACACAAAAGACAGAAAAAGCTCACATTGCACAACATGTGTGTTAAATATTACTAACGGTGATTAATATAAAAGTCAATCAGGTCACTGTTTGTTTTTCGATTAACACACCAAAACAGGGCCACATGTGAATGTTTGAACCTATGGTCAATAGCAGACAATTATGAAGTCCGTTTAATTGGTGCTTTAAGGGAACATTTCGCGTTGAGAAATCCCTGTTTAGACCTACATTGGTTAATTTATGAGCAATGGATGTGTTTTTAAACCAACGTTTCCCAAAATGTGATTTGGGTATGAAAGACTAAATTATAGTTATAGCCTAATTTCAGGTTATTTTATGGCTCATACGTAAGTAGCCTACATGATATTTAAAGACCGACGTATAGGACAGATCATAAACAGCACATGTCGTGGGGCAGTAGTGGACGACTAAATAAAGGCTGTTATTTTGTCACATTTCTCTAAACAATGGAGTAGTTTGCAGTAAATGCAGTAAATGTATTCTATTAGAAATGCATTATTAGGCAAATGTCCTGAGCGGTTGATAGCCTAGAAATGAGACGTATGAAAATGAGTTTGAAATAGAATTAATTCTCAATTTAAAATAATAATAATAATAATAATAATAGGTCATTTCTAAGTTTGTCTTAACTATTGACAATTAGAGTATATCGAGTAATAGCAAAGACACTCATTTAAATCGGGTTGATTTAATGTTAAAAGCTACAACATTTGCAGCCGAGAGTGGATTGATGGATTTGTCCCAGAGTTCTATTCTAATCCTGTGGTCATTGCAACAGTTTCTCACTCATTCATTTTTTATCTGGTGATGATCATCCAACCCTCAGAAGAATTACACTCACAGGTATCGACTCGTTTTTGAGGATTCTAATCTCGAGATGTTTGAAGACTCCATGAACCTGCATTGGGTGGAGCTTCCATTAGCGTCACATTAGCAGACCACACTAAGGGACGGAACACTTCAAAACCTCCGGTAAGAAAGCGACATTCTCTGCACTGTAAATGTCTTTGGGCAGAAACGGCATGCCACCTCCCAGTTAAATAAATGCGACGAGAAGGGGGGGAAACAAACAAGAGGTTGACAGAGTCTTTTTTTATTATTATAAGGGCATTTGCCATAACGAACAATGAATGATCTTATAAAAAGTGGAGGTGACAATTTTTCAGAAGAGAAAAAAAAAAACATACAAAAACAAAATCGTAGTATGCACGCGTTGCTAATCCTGAGGAGTGGCAACGCCTTCAAACAATCTGCAAACGGACTAGATTGTGTTTAAGCCCTTAACTACAGCAGGTGAGTTTTGACTAATGAAAGGTATTTCGATTTCAAAACCGGATAGGAGAACCAAACTATAGTGTGCCTTGAAAATAAAGTAAGTTGTCAGGAGAAACCGTGCAGAGCATTTGCTAATACTTGAATGTCCGCCATATCCTCAAATACACAGAAACAAATTGAGCAACCGAATTAAAGCAATTCCTGTAGAGCTACCAAATCACAATTCAAACGTAATAGTATTAGGTCATAAGGCAAACATTAAAGGAAGATGGGCTATGCACCAGCTCTGGAGAAAAATATGTATATATTTACTTGTTTGTGTATATTATATATGTATGCTTAACATAATTATTGCTTAAAAAACGAGTCATACATTACAAAAACACCCTCCAGTAACCTCAGCAACAGTGCTACAAGAGATGTATGCATTTCAAATCATATCATTAAAAACCCCAAACCAACTCCTTGATGTTAAAAAAGAAAACATGTATGCTACCTCCTTTCTAAACACACATATGTGCAGCAGGACAAGAATACACAGCACAGCCTCCTCTTCTTCTTAAGATCACAGGATGTAAAACAGCACAGCCTCCTCCTCTTCTAAAGATCACAGGATGTAAAACAGCTCAAAACGGCTCAGCTCCCAGGCAACGTAGACTACTGTCAGAGTTGAAAACATCTCAGCATGTGGAATACAGTGGTCCTGTGTCAGTGTGTGTGTGTGTGTGTGTGTCTCAGTGTGTGTGAAGGGGAAGTAAGCCTGTCAGTAGCAGGTTGGGAAGAGCTGTGTGTGTGTGTGTGTGTGTGTGTGTGTGTGTGTGTGTGTGTGTGTGTGTGTGTGTATCTGTGTGTGAGTGTGTGTAGGGTCATCTCTTGAATTTGCGGTGTGGTTTGTTGTAGGGTTGGGGCCGTTTCTTGGTGTCTTGAGGCTTGTTGTAGAGGTATGGCGAGGGTCCCGCGTACTCCTCGTCTGGGTTGTCGTCCATCATCTGAAGCTTGGCCTCGATGGCCCGGATCTTTGCATTCAAGCTTTAAAAAAGATCACATTTAGTGTGTCAAAGTTCAGGCGCAATTTTATAAAGAACAACAAAATGGTAGAGATCAACAGCGAATTTAAACAGAATGTTCAATACAAATGTTCCGAAATGCAGCTAGTAGCCTCTTGTGTTTCGATCCCTATGTTCTGTGTGATTTCCCAATCTTCCTAAATACGTCATCCATTCCTGAGCCACATGGTAGTGTTTGTAAGGGGCCACTTTGTTCCCCGATTTTTCATTACAGCAAAACCATGAACCAGCATCATCACCACCTGAAAGGCTTGTTTCTTTTTAACAGCAGATAGCCCGTCTCTACCTTATGCCAAACCCCTCAAGTGCTATACCTGCAAACACCTCAAGTCCTATACCTGCAAACACTTCAAGTGCTATACCTGCAAACACCTCAAGTGCTGTACCTGCAAACCCCTCAAGTCCTATACCTGCAAACACCTCAAGTCCTATACCTGCAAACCCCTCAAGTGCTGTACCTGCAAACCCCTCAAGTGCTATACCTGCAAACCCCTCAAGTCCTATACCTGCAAACACCTCAAGTGCTATACCTGCAAACACCTCAAGTGCTGTACCTGCAAACACCTCAAGTCCTATACCTGCAAACACCTCAAGTGCTATACCTGCAAACACCTCAAGTGCTATACCTGCAAACACCTCAAGTCCTATACCTGCAAACCCCTCAAGTGCAATACCTGCAAACACCTCAAGTGCTGTACCTGCAAACACCTCAAGTGCTGTACCTGCAAACACCTCAAGTGCTGTACCTGCGGTGCTGTAAAGCCCAAAGCGTCAGAATTCAGATCTGACTGACGGTGTGCAGTAATTCGTTAGTAGTAAGTTATAGGATACATTAGCGACACTCATATTTGGTCTAATGAATCTCTGGTAGATCCGGCGGTTAAACGCTCAGGTGGACACACTTGAGGTCTGACCCAATCCCTTCAGTAACCATGTGATGGCACAAATAATAATAAGCCAGTCAAGTCAGATGAGATTCATATTGGAACTGATTCTAAGGCCATGGGATGTTATCGTCATGTCCTTTTGGGCACGAGGTGAGAATGCTATTTTACCAGCATCTTAAATCCACATTCAGTGCCAAAGTCGAACAACTCAAAGGTTCACAGATGACCAGTGCCTCTTCTGGTGAAGAAGTAAGACCACTTCTGGGCATTATTGTAAGACCACTTCTGGGCACAAAATGTGCTTCCCCATATCAATATTACAGAGCTCTGGATACCACAACTCCAAACATACAGTCAGACTCACTGCCAAGAAAAGAGCATGACTACAGACAATACCACTGTTCTTGGCAGTCAAACAAAGAGGCTCAATTGGACACCTTTCCAAGTTTTAATCTGACTAACAAGCTGATGCTCTCTTGAGAAACTGTAGGATAGATACACAGTTAACACATCTGCGGTTTATGGAGCCTGACACCATATCCTCAGCTAATTACTTCTTTTTAGGCCAAATCAAAGTCGCTTAAATACAGCTTTTACCCATTTCAATGTGGTGTCAGATTTGTCAGCCTTGTCGGTTGTCCGGTATTGGGCGCTAAATGTGCCAAGCAGGTGGCCTAGTGGCTGGACTAGTTTGAGCACTGTTTGCATTTTGATTTAGGCTTGTTTGTTTTGTGGGCACATGTTTTGGGGTCGAAACCAGAGAGTCCCCGTGTAAATAAATATATTTATTTTTGTATGAAAAAGCGACCATCTCCTGCACCATGTCCAGTCGCCAACATCCCAATAACGTGGGGTGACTGCCTCGGTCCCTCACACAGTGAAATATTTGTTTTAAATAAAAAAGTACTGTAAATATGCAAAAAATAATTAAACCCTACCATTTAAATATGCTGGGGTTCACATTGATGGGGTTCACCATGATCATCATTGCTAGTGTAAATGCATGGAATGATCAGCCATGATCCATCATTGCTGGTGTGAATGCATGGAATGACTCACCTCAGGTTGGTGGCTACCTCCTCAGGAACACTACACGATGGCTCCAGGCTCGCCGGCAGGTGGTTTTTATCTCCTCTGAAGGGCTCAAACCTCTGAAAACAAAGGCCATACAAACAAACAAACAAACAAACAAACAAACAAAACAAAAAACAAACAAAACAAAAAAAGTAGAAAAGAAGAAAGAAGGGAAACCCAAACACATGTGAGGCACAACCTGAAGGTCACATGGCACACGAGAGGCCGACTGTAAAAAAGAATGAACTTGAACTTCCTCCCATAACTCTATGGCTGACCAGTAAAAATGTCCAGACACCAGGAGGGAGGAATGGAGCTTTGTGTTTCATTTTTTTTTTTGGTTGGTTGGTTGGTTGGTTGTTTTTTTTTTTTTTTTTGTGCAGCTATCTTACAGACGCACGGCCAGAATCGAGGCGCTGTGAGAAAAGGCTGAACAGCGCGATAAACGCAGGCTGTGTGTTCTTTCCTCTCCTAAAACTGCCCTCACTGCCCCCACTGCTCCAGCTCCAGTCCCCCCAACAGGGCAGTGACACCCCCAGCATGTCCTGAGAACCTGCGGGAAACAGAAGAAGGAACAACTCAGTTCTGCGGCTCAGAGGTGCCTGAGGGGAGATGGCTCAGGGCCCCCTCTCAACTCACACCACACGGTACCCAACACAAGCATTTGAACAGACACTAACGTTTCCCCTCTCAACTCACACCACACGGTACCCAACACAAGCATTTCACACAGACACTAACGTTTCCCCTCTCAACTCACACCACACGGTACCCAACACAAGCATTTCACACAGACACCAACGTTTCCCCTCTCAACTCACACCACACGGTACCCAACACAAGCATTTCACACAGACACTAACGTTTCCCCTCTCAACTCACACCACACGGTACCCAACACAAGCAAACGTTTCCCCACTCTCAGAAAGTGTAGGTTTGGTGTGGAGTTCCACTAGAATGGAGGCCAATCTCAACATCACTGGATAGCTTTGGTATGAGGAGCAGCCTGATTGCACCCTGTGCCCTGAAAGGCCTTTAAACTGGTGCTTAAAATGACACTCAATGCACTTGCCATTGCAAAGCCACCCTTACACCATAGGTTTCCCCAAGCCTTTCTGTAGACTCTTTCAACCCTATCTACAGTGGCAATGAGTTTAGAGAACAGCACATGTTATTTCATAGTCTCCTTTACAATGGGGTCTGTTCCTCTGGTCTTAAAATTAAACATGTGCTGAAAGACACTCTACAATTGTTTAAGGATAAATAACAAGAGGATCTAGACTCTGGTTCTCGGTGTCATTCGGCTGTTATGCAAGAGTGCACCAGCAGTTAGAAGTCTTGGTTTCAGGTTTGGATTTTGTTATCAGCGGAAAAAAAAAAAAAAAAAACGACACACATGGGAATAAACGCTACATAACATTTAGAAGAGGGTGAAACGATCCCCCTTCATAACTGTGCAAGGGAACACCCCATGCAACGGGACCGGCCTGCCTTGGCTACGGACGCTAGGTGCGCAGTCACCGTCGGCGCGTGGGCCCACTGCTCGTCTGCGGCTTGTTGTTGTCAACAAGTCTGCACTGTTAACCTTGACCTGAGGGCAGGCTGTCCCTTTCCCCTCCGAGGGAGAGAGAGAGGGCGCAGAGGAGAGGGCGTGAGTCGGCCCCATACAGGATTTCCTCGCTCGCAAACGGCAGCTGCCTATTGTTAGGGGGCCAGGGTCGCAGCAGTCTCACCTCCCAAGCAAGAGCACCATCCTGCAGCTACTGTCCTACGCCAGCTCAGTCCCCTCCCCTCCCCTCCGTCACATATACACTAAAGCTTCACACTGAGGTAGGGGGGCGGGGGGGGGGGGGGGTGCGAGGGGTGTAGATGGTAGGTGGAAAGAGGTTTGACTTACTGTTTAGGGGAAATTCCACCCAAAATAAACATATGAGAATAAAAATTCCAATACTTTCAAGGGCTGTTTCAAGTTTCAATATTAAGCAAAGCAATTTGTCCAGTAACCAACAAAAGGCATGAGGTCACAAGTACTTCCTTTTTTCACAGCAGTGTTGAATAAAACAAAACATGAACTTTCGGTTAACTCTTCAGTATTATGAGACATGATAAGAGGCCAATTAGATGGCCTCTCAGAAAAGTGACTTGCGTATTGCTTTTAGCTGGAACTCCTTCAATATACTACACACACCCACACACACAATAACACAAGTACCGAAAAAATGCAAAAGGGACAAGTCCCTGTTTACAAGTGTTCTGAGACTAAAGAACTTTACATTGGCATAGGATTGGTAATAATACCAGAATACATTGGCACAGGATTGGTTATGACACTAAGTGAATTAGATTGGCACAGGGTTGGTAATGACACCAAGTGAAATAGATTGGCACAGGGTTGGTCCCGTTTGGTGATATTTACCTTTACCTGTGCGTGGGCCCAACGCACCACGAGCTTCTTGGAGAGAGCCAGCTTCCCATTGAGACACTGGATGGCACGCTCGGCCTCCTGAGGCAGGGGAGAATGCACAGGTCACAGGTCACCCTTCAACACTTCAGGCCTCCTCCACCACCACCACCACCATCATCATCCTCATCATCATCATACAGCACTGCTCGGAAGCATGTGAGTATCTGATATGCTGTATATAGGCTACATTTAAGTCTCACGTGACGCATATGTGGCATTAGTAACTAATAGTAATAGTACGAGTAACAGTAAATAGTAACTCCTTTGGTAAACATCTATGCTGACGCCTTCAGTGCTTCTTCAGCAGTATCCCTGTCAACATATAGACAGTATCTGGTACCAGTCTGTTCACCCGATTTCCTTTCATACCTTCAAGAAATATTCAAAGCTTGACCTGAACTTATCTTGAACTTATCTCCTATTTTGGTTTCATCTGCAATGTACACTTATCTTATCAATTTAACAAATGGCCCGCTGATAAGAACAGAATCTCATCCAACAACAGATCATTGTTGGCAAATACTGTGCTGTAGTGATAATTGTTGGCAAATACTGCAGTGCAGTGATAATTGTAGGGAAATGTATAACGTAATGCCTTACCTCTTTTGTGTGAAAGTTGACAAAACAGTACCCCCGGGGTTGGCCCTCCAGAGGCCCTGACTTGTGGAACAGGAAATCAAACTGTTTCACTTTGCCAAACTTCTCCAAAAGCTTCACCAGGTGGTATCTGCACGGACACAACAACCACTCATTAGACAGGACAGAGCCGTGCGCTTAAAGTCTTAAAGCAAATTCCTTTTCCTCAGAGGAACGTTCTTCACATATATTCAAACAATCGTGTTTTTTTCGCGTTGTGTGAAATCCATGTTCATTTCCACGTTTAGACACGGGGGCCATCTTGGTAGCCAGAGAAAGGAAGTGGTCATTTATATCCGAGCTGAAATGAGATCATAAACAATCTTTCAAAATATGAAAACCAAGTGGGAGCTCCCTGGAGATCATATTGTCTGATAATATCATTATCATGGTGTTCTGTCAGCTGAAGGGTAATTAGAGGGACAGGTCTCTTTACACCTTTTTAGACGCAGTAAATCTTTTATTCACACAATGCAGAGGATACAGCACAAGGACAATGAGAAAATAAAAAAGAGGAAGCAAGAATTTCCCCCAGAGCTTAATTCAAGAAAAGAACATTTACAACTGCATAAGTGCCTCGCAGTTCAAACGAGAGCCACCACTAGCCAATAGGAGCCGTGGGAAATCGCGTGTGCACTGCCATTCACCCACCAGTCAATGCTGTGGAAACTAGAAATGGTTTTTTTTTTTGATGATCTATGTTCATAAACATGTCTGGAACAACTGTGTGCCTGTGTATGAGTGTGTGTCTGTGTGTGTGTGTGTGTGTGTGTGTGTGTGTGTGTGTGTGTGTGTGCCTGTGTATGAGTATGTGGGTCAGACGTTTCCCAAGCACACAGTAGTAGCCTGTAGCCTGAGAGCACTGTTCGGGTCTCTTTCACAGCTTTGCGTTTGGATAGGTGTCCACGCATCAAAGACACATCGTATAATTTCACAGTGAAACACTTTCCTTCAACTATGAACTAATGCAAGCACTATGGAAGGCTACTATAGGACTGTGAGTATTCAGGGCTTAATCATCAGGGCTGCAAAGGGCTTAGGCATCAGGGGAAAAGGAGAGCATTTATGAGACTCTGTACAGGAGTGACACAGCACCGCGAAACAGTAGTTACGCTTCTTAGAAGTGGGCGCGTGAAGTTAACCTTTCATCGGAGAGAGTGGTGATGTTGCTAAAGAAACGGGACATTTTTCTGTCTGGGCAGGGATAAGGAAAATTATCATTTGCTTCACCACAAGAACATTCAATCATTATGACAATTTTTCAACCATTTACATGCATGTGCAAAGATGAACGCTGTGCTAAACCATGCACTTGCACCCTGCACTCTAAAGACCACTTTGAAAAAGGGAATTATACGACCCGGTTCTACAATTTCAGTAAGGCTTTGGCCATTTTCACAAGCATGTTCCATTGAAATAAAAATACAATGAATCTAATCTAGTACTTAGTGGCAAGCATCTTGCAAACACGACTGGTGGATTCTGAAGCCCGCCAACCCCCCCCCCCCCCCACATCTCAAAATGATGCATTGAATCCTGATTGCAATGGCAGTCTTCCTTTTCAAATGTTAATCTAATTATTTGCCTTTTGAGTCATAAGCTCCCTGCTAGTGATTGCACTATGCATGTGGCCATGCCCTGATCAGTGCCATTTCAGTCATTAGACAGCTATTCTACCAAGTTTCTAAAACTGAACTTTTGCACAAATTAAATTATTTTATTATATTATATCAAACTGAATCTGCACAAACAGCACAGACCTAAACTGAACACAACTATAAGCGTCCTATGAGGTTCTTCTGCTGTGGTTAGGCTCACACTACAAACAGCCTGTCAGGAATCCTGAAACCTGAATCAGTCTCCATAATGCATTCAATGGGAGCTGTCCATTTGTTTAATACAGCCTCATAGTATTGTAGGACGTTCCAAACGGCCATGTCTTTCATCCGACTGAGAGGAGATTCTCGCATCTGCAGCACTTAATGGGATGAGGTCAATGGCAAAGAATGTTTCTGTTCCTCCCTTCTCACACGCACCACCTCTCACTCGCTTGCTTGCTCACTCTGCGTGTCTCGTCCAATTCGCTTTGGAAGGGAACGGCCCCACAACATGAAGCAGCGGGTGAAGCTGCAAAGGTCCGTGTCCACGGACGGCATTCGCAAGCAGCCTAGCATGCAGTCGGTGCGTAGGAAGACGCAGCCCTCTCCGCGCTCCAGCGGCCATCCAAGCCCTGCTCCTGCTTGTCCATCACAGCTCTGCTCCGACGCCGCTAATGCACTAATAACTCACGAGCCTGGCGCACACACACACACACACACACACACACACACACACACACACACACACACACACACACACACACACACACACACACACACACACACACACACACACACACACACACACACACACACACACACTAATAACTCACAAGCCTGGCACGGGCAGATTAACAAGCACAGCTCCACCGCCATCGACTCATCTTCAAAACTGCTGTACAATGTGATGACGATAATGCCAAGAAAAATAGCGCTTGCCTTGTACTGAAAATGATCCTGTTTTGACATTAAAGGAGTTGAGTAGATCAGGCAACAGCATTAACAGCAAGCCATCCATTTCACAGTCCCAAGTGAAACGAGTGATTTGCGTCATACTTTGTTACATGAACTCACTCAGCCACAGAAAAACATCAGAGAAATAAGCCAAGATGCGTCTGTGATGTTAAGCTTGAAAGATCCACGACAAATTTCAAAAGATGAAAAAGTCCAGAACATTTTCGTAAGAAATACTTTGTAGTAGTGTTCAATGTAAATGTTTTGTTACCTAGTGAATGATTCTGGTCTACAACCTAGTGTTGTTTTGTTTCCATGCATACACACACCTAGACTTCTGTACTTCTGGAGGATTCAAAAAAGCCTGATAATTAACGAACAAACCTCCAAAAAAATCATACTGAAATGCAGTGCCTATTTGAGGAGGCTTCACAAATGTGAATACTCTGTAGAAAGTTATCTGCTTTGCATTTCAAAATTGTGCAATTTACCCATCTGAAATATTGCTATATAGCATAACTAATGCTGCAGTACAAGAAAAGTGCACAAGCACAGCTCTTGTGAAGAGTGCACAAGCACAGCTCTCGTGCCAAGGCTGGGGCAACACCCTGTAAGGGGGTACAGATCAGATCTCACCATGGAATTCTGGTTTGCGATCACTTTTACTATTAAAAAAATGACACTAGGTTAAGACATTATCACGTCAGACTGTATATTTACAATCCCAGAGAGTGAAGCCCTTTATCAGCTTCTTAGAGAGTAACATTTAGGGTTCTGCAGGTGTAACCACTGAATTCTAAAGTAACCTTCTGCAATCACCATTTTGGTGCTTCCTTGTGGACCAGGGTCACGGCATTGATTAAATATCTTTCAAGACGACTGAAATAGAAGCAGAAGGGTGAATGCATGTAGTCATGGCAACGTTCTGAGCACAACAAGCTTCCATCTCCCCGGGTTAACTCACAGTGCCCTCAATCCATCCTATTTCTGTCGGTGGTTGACCACTTCACCTGTAGGCGGACATCTTCTACCATGGGGTCGATATAAGGGTAAGACAAAGCTTTCAAGTTTCATGTGAATGGAATATCTAAGTAAGTATAAGTAGCCTGAGAGAGAGAGAGAGAGAGAGAGAGAGCGAGAGAGACTAAATATATCCAGTAAGGGGTAAGTGACTGGACAAAAGCTTCTACAAAGTGATTAAAAGGAAATTCAAATATTCATGCGACTCAAAGCACGGAGTTGACGGTCCTCAAAACTCAAAGGGCAAACAATGGGAGACACCTTCTGGTTGTTTCTCAGTGACTTGTGACCCATACTTAAAGAGTGTGTGTGTGTGTGTGTGTGTGTGTGTGTGTGTGTGTGTGTGTGTGTGTGTGTGTGTGTGTGTGTGTGTGTGTGTGTGAGAGAGAGAGAGAGCGAGAGAGAGAAGCTGCAGGGATGCCTGGCATTGCTTTATTGTTTTGTACCGGTTGGGGGTTATTTTTAATTCGGGAAAGGTTTGACCCGCGGCTAGAACTGGGGGTTCCAGAGGCAGTATTAATGCCTTCCCCTCCTCTCCCTGGAGTCTCGGAGCGCAGGAGCAGCTCTCACTTTCCCAGCCTCCACCCTTGCTCCGGGCCCAGCCTCCACCCTTGCTCCGGGCCCAGGCTGTGGGGTCTTCCTGAAACTGCAGCAGATTGAGGAATTGATAGTGCCTGATACCGAGAGAGGACAACTTCTGGCTTTTAACAGACCCCACAATGCACTTCTCCAGGGGACCATAAAAAGCGCCAAAAGGCAGGAGGAGGAGGAGGAGGAGGAGGTGGAGGTGGAGAAGGAAGAGGGGGTGGTCTGAAAACGAGGGAAGAATGATCTATTTAGATTTCTGGGTGTGAATAGGGTGAAGTCTGAAGGAGCCAAGAAAAAAGATCTCTCAGGGGTCAAATAGGTACCATGGCCACCAGCCCACCTGCAGATCCTATGCAAGTCAGGTTTTTCAGCAGGTATTAGTTTTAAACTCTGGTGGCGTTAACTCGCTGAAACTACGCCCAACGGAGATTCTGGGCCAATTCTAAGTGTCTTGCTGCTCTCTGGCCAACGCCGTGCGCAGCAATGACACGAACAAGACGGGTCAGCAAGGGCAGCCGTCCAAAAACGTCTTCGCTCTTTCCTTCTAGCACTACCTTTTCCCCCGGACGTGTCCTCCCACCCTGCCCGACCCCCCCGACCCCCCCACCCCCTCCTGGGCTCGCTCTGCACAGACAATGCCGTGTTGTGACTCCGACCCAGCGTGAGCACAAACAACCTGCCGGCACATGCTAGATCCATCACCGGCCCAGAATGGCCCCCAGCGGGCCCTGGACAGGTCAACGTGTCAGGCTGTTATTACGACAGCAGCACCCTCTCCCCGTATTTCATATGATCTGGGCGGGGCTGGGCTGGGCTGGGCCACGACAGGCCGTAGTGAGTGCGTGCGTGTCTGTGTGTCTGTATGTGTGCGTCTGTGTGTCTCTCTCTGTGTGTGTGTGTGTGTGTGTGTGTGTGTGTGTGTGTGTGTGTCTGCGTGTGGTTGTGGGAACTCTGCCATGGGAGAGGGATCATTGAATTGTTGTAAGTCTCCCTTAGGGTGTCAGCAAGTTCAAGATGAATGGGGGAAAAAAAGAGAAAAAAAAGAACGAGCTGTTCACACTTACGTGTCGATGGACACAGAGATATATATATCACTTAAAAAAACAGAGCTTGGAAATACGCATTGACCTTGACTTCAGGGATGTCGCACAATGGCGCACCTGGATACGATGATGTCACTTACAGGGATGGTAGGTGAACTTTCCAGAGCTTGACTGACGCGGTTCGGTATGCCTGGAAGCAGGTGCTCACACCTGCACAGTGTTAGAATATTGCCGTTGGCACAGAGAGTCTTTCCTTTTTTGAAAACCACTGTTTGGAAACGGAGCTGAAACTCACTCGGAGGCAAACGGAGACAGCCCAGTCCATTAAAAGGCAGCTTTGGAGCAGGGAATAGGAGGTCATAGGCTTGGAAGGATGACTCAAACAGCCCCTCGATCTGGGAGGTATCTGTGCACTCTGCCAAGCTTTTCCACTATGCAACGACAGAAATGCAGCGATTGCACAAACATGCCGAGAAACGGCCCGGGATATCACGCACGGGAGGGAGGGGATGCCCAGAATAGGCCAGACTGATGAAAGAGCTGGAGACAGAGAACTTAATCTGTAAGGTGGATGATTTTATCCATGTGGAGAAAAACTCTTTTATTTTGTAAGAATTGAATAAAACTAAATTTCCGAGTATAACCCTTTTGAGTCACACTCAAGCCAGCAAGCCCAAGAGGTTTTAAATACAATCTGCAGGTTTTCAAACATCTAAAGATAGCCACCCCCCCCAGGGCTGTGGTGTTCCAGCGGCTAGCCCGCTCCTTGGAGAAACGAATGATCCATTGATGTCAATTCACAAGCCAGCACTAACTCTCACCTCCTTCCCGTTCTCCTCTCCTGTGCCATCAATCTCCCCACTGGCCAGTCCTACATGTGCTCCACTGGAGGAATTACAAAAGCATTTTGCCTCATTTTTGCCGCATTTTGCCGCTGCAATTACCAGCTCTCAATTATTCACTTAATTGGAATCTTTGAAAAACAAAAAAAAATGGCGCCTGTAGGTGAACACTGACCTCATTACCCAGAGTTAGTGTGCTGTGTGTGTGTGTGTGTGTGTGTGTGTGTGTGTGGGGGGGTTGGTGGGGTTTTTGCTGTGTGGAACTCGGCTGGATGTGTGTGTGTGTGTGTGTGTGTGTGTGTGTGTGTGTGTGTGTGTGTGTGTGTGTGTGTGTGTGTTAAGGGGGGGGGGGGGGGGGGGGTTGGGGGGGGTTTTGCTGTGTGGAACTCGGCTGGATGTGTGTGTGTGTGTGTGTGAGGGGGGGGGGGGGGGGGGGGGTTGGTGGGGTTTGTGCTGTGTGGAACTCGGCTGGTGTCTGTGTGTCTGTGTGTGTGTGTGTATGTGGGGGGGGTTTGGAGGGGTTTGTGCTGTGTGGAACTCGGCTGGGGGGTGTGTGTGTGGGGGGGAGGGGGGGTTGTGCTGTGTGGAACTCGGCATGAGGAGGGCTGGGGGGGTTCTGAAGAGGGGCCTGGCTACAACAAACACTCCCAGCGTAAGAACTAATTAATCTTCCCAATCACAAGCCTGTGGGCATTCACTGCTGTTTTCGTTCGAGCAGGTTATTTAAAGAAAAACAGAGAGGCAGAGAGAGGGGAAGGAAACGCCTGTCTAGACGCCGGTGCAGGCAAGCTGTACATTTTCCAGAGGACCGCCAGCCACACAGGGTAATATCAACGTGTGCCATTTCTCTCTCTCTCTCTCTCTCTCTCTCTCTCTCTTTTTACCAACCCCCCCATACCCATACCCATACACACACACACACACACACACACACACACACAGACAGAGATCCCCTCCCCTCTTCAACTGCAGTTACAGGTTGACAGAGTAAACAGGCCAGGTGAGTGAGAAATGACGGCAGGCATTCGGCAGAACAGATCTCCACGCCTGAGTGCCTCTCTTTCACACGCCCTCTAGTCGTCTGCTCATTCTCCAGCGAGCACCGCGTATGCATCATCAATCATGTGGGCAGGTCCACACGCCTGACTGCCACGGAGCAGCAGGGGGCTGGTAGCGCTGGTCGCAAGCTTGTTTGGGGGGGGGGGGGGGGGGGACGACCTCTGTGTAGCTGTGACAAACAAGACTTACTCTGTGATTTTGGGGTCGATATTTCCAATCCACAGACGGTGTCCTTCATGTGCCGCGCTGTCCGACAGGATGGAGGCATTCTCCAGGGTGTCCGCTGCTGCTGACATCTGGCACCTGGGGGTAGAGGAAGAATCCAGATCATGCTGTCGCACAATTAACTCTACATCCACCTTATGGCATTTTCATGTAACTCACCAAAACTCTGTACCCTGTGGGCAGGATTTTTTTTTTTTTACTACTAGCAAACTATGCCACAAACTCCTAAAAAGTTCTATTGAGGCTTAGCATTTCATCTTGGTCTCTTGACATAGTCCTTACACAGGCAATGTCACTACAGTCCATTCAAGTTATGATGTTTTTATTTGATTTTGATGCAAACATTGTTTAATCCTGCATCATGAACGTCTTCTTAGATAAAACTTCAAGAAACATCTTCACAGCATACATACAGGAATCTTAACACATTCTCCTAAATTAAAGATGTAAAGGTTTAAAAATACCTTACTTCTCCATCAACAGCACAGTTAATTCCACTTTCAAAGTGTAATACATTGCTTTACCTAGCCAAACTGTTTAAACTATTTTACCATGCTTGCTGATCTGTTGACAAAATAGTATGACAACCAACTACTAACCATAATCATTTCTATGTTTGGTATACTTTGTAACGACGCCAGCATGCAAGGAACTAGCAATGCAGTGAATGCACCCCCATCCGGCTCACCTACTCGTTAAGATAGTTAATCTGTCTATACTAGCTATACAATGACTTTGTTACTGTCAGGCAACGTTTACTTGCCTCAAGAGTTTCTAGCTCGCTAACGTATGATGCTGGTATTGCTTTGGATTTATTCTGCTACAACTAACGTTAGTTGGTGTGCTTGGACAGATTAGTGTTGAGGTTATCAGTATATTACTGCTGGTTAAGGAGCGTTAGATTAACGTTTGTTGACGTTATTGTGTTAACATTATTAGCTAGCTTGTTTGATGAAAGCAAATACTCACCAGCCTGGTGGGACGTCGTTTACCGATGAAAAACAAACAGCGACAACCCGACTGATTAGAAAGACTACTGTGTAGTTAACACATAATTACGGTATTCAAAATAACTAGCCAAAAAAATATTTTACTTGTTTCCAGGTGCTATCTTTATCAACTATTTTAGCATAGCAAGCACATCAACAAAGACGCTAACGGATGTCGTTTTCCTCATGTGTAAATGACGTAGTCAAAAAAGACCGTCGGCTGAAGATGACGTTGTTATTCAAACCGAGTTTTTGCAACATGGTCTTGAACTGATTTTGCAACGGTAGCTAGTTAAGTAAGTATTATGAATAATGTTGTTGTAATGCCATACTTGACTGCTTCAGTGGCACGACATGCCTTTACTCGCGAACAAAATGCGGCTCTTCTATCATGTTTTCGTTTGATGAGCTGTTCCCTGACGTTAGCTGTTAGCTAACTAGTCAGGTTGTAGCCCGACCTTCATTTCTGATGGCATGACAGGCTAGGTGTCTTTAGCATTCGGTTAATGTTGTTTGTGGAGCTATGCGGCAAAGACATTTGACAGAAAGTTCACCTGTTTTGTTAAAATGTAGTTCTGGGTGCAATCGTCTTATCTACATAGTTGTACATTCTAAAGTTAATTCACTGTGATCGTTGCTTCTGTAATGTGTGTAACGTTATGTTCCCGTCTGCAGTGTTGTGTACGATGCATAGCAAATATAAATGCAACATTTTAAATGTACCTGTATGTTACCGTCACTGCTGTTTAAATGTGTTGGCTTCAAAAAGACCCCTTGCAAACCAAAGAGATCTGGCACTCACCGTCTAATGCATGGGGGCCCACCACCATACTTAGACCAAACTGGCCTATTGAGAATTGATGACAGACTGCGATATATCACACAATGTTTCCTAGTCTTTTCTGATAAGGATTTTTACGCTTTGAACTGCAAACAACGCGGTTTCACGAGGCCGCCGCACAATGTGGGCGCAGCAGCTGGCCTCATTCACTACATGACAGAATCGAAAACGCAGATACAGTATCGCCATAGACCACCTGTGGAAGGATTTATTTTTTCAGACTTTTTTTGATTTGCCTCCCCTCTCAAAAACGTTATCATCTGCCTGCCCCCCTACCCGTGAGACAACCTATAGTATTTATCTCCCTCGGAAGACAAGAGGAGTCATACTACTTTAAACCCCTTTAACCACAACATTTCACTTGTCACTAAACCTGCATCATCTAGAGATAAATATCAGTTTTCATTTTGTTGAAGTAAAAAGAAGGCACTTCTGTTCTCTGTGGTTCAAGGAGTTGAAACACCACTCTCTAGATTAGTGCCTGCAAAAATACAGGTGGTTGGATTGCTTTCATTCTCTCTCTCCCTGAAAACACAAAACAAGGTCATATTTTGACTAAGTTGATACCCCCCACCCAGATATATAAACGGGCTTCTAGAGACAGCAGGGTAAAACCTGTTCTGATGCACCTGTAGAGCCACACCATAGAAGTCTTAAAACAATTACATAGACATAGAATACTTAAGCCTGCAGTTAATCATTGGGGTGGTATGTGTATAATTGTAGAGCACCTGAACAAGCAGTATCTACACATTTACGCAGTACCTACATTCAACACACAGAGAGAAAAAAAAAGATTGACAGAAGTGCCTGCCTCTACAAGATGTGTGTGTACTGTGTCAGTATAGATATATAGATACTTTTTTCTATTGAATAGGAATGTAGTCTAGTTGTTCATGTAATTTGGCAAGATTCAGAGGAAGTGAGCATGTTGTGTAAACAGGTTCAATATCAGATTTAAGGTTAAATGTATGTTATGACATGATCAGTTTGGGGGCATGCGATGGAGAATAAAACAGTGTGCTTCTTTTTTTTAAATTAGATTTTTTATAACATCTTTAGCAGCAGTGTATTCTACAGGTACTTTGCCTGTTCTTATTCTGTGTGGAAATGCTGCTCTGCTCATATGAGTAGCTCCCTCTGCTGGCCAGATTTTCATCGCCTCAGTTTAATCTCAGTTCTGATGTTTTATAGAACACTCTCAGTGTAGGCCCATATGATGGGGCACTATTGTAATCATCATATTCAGATTTAGTGGAATATTTACTTCTGATGGGTTATTACATTCCTTCTTTTAATTTATCGTTGTTTGATAAGGGACATTGTAAAAGCTGATGGGGAGTCTGGCCTACTGACCGATTTTAAATCTCTTTCCAATCATGGCATAGTCTAACGTATGTCCATACCTTAAAATGAACCATCTGCCAAATGGCGGATAAAACTGTACTGCATAGTGAAGT
>NC_045163.1:26042472-26169972 GCF_900700415.2 Clupea harengus | reverse complement strand
GTTTCATATGAACAGTAGGTTGATCTATCAACCCGAGTTTTAGACTTGGGAGGATATATGTGATGGAACTTGATATCCTGGACGGCATCACCCTTGTAGTTAATGTTCAAAACAGACAAACTGAAAACTGGTGTCACAGTAACTGAAAAGCACCTGCATGTGGTCACACACACACACACACACACACACACACATATATATGCTTGAAAAAACATGTAAGTGACTGCAAAGCACCAAAAGCAAATAGCCACGTTATTATTCGAATTAATTATTTGAAACGCTGAGGCAAAGGCATTGTTTTGAAGTAATTTGTTATAAGGCCTTAGGGAAAGGTATGGTGCTACGCTATAGAAACCTGGGGACCGTTATGAGACTGCTCAGCGTTGTTAATGAAAGGTCTTTCTTTTCTTTTTCTTTTAAACTTGGGAGCGAGTAGCACGCATGTGTGGTGTCGACATCATTAAGAAGGTGTTTTCTTTAGCTCTGCTCTCTCTCTCTAGCTCGCTTTGAACTCTACAGTGTTTAATAAGAGAAAGTCAGTAACTCCAGTTCCTTTCTCTTCTTCTCCTTCTTCTTCTTCTTCTTCTTCTTCTTCTTCTTCTTTTTCTTTTCTTCTTCTTCTTTTCCTTCTCCTTCTTCTTCTCCTTCTTATTCTTCTTCTTCCTGTTCTTCCCCATATTACCCAGAACACGGTCTGTGTTTACAGAGCTTAGCAGAGGATTCCAGCCACTTTCCTGTAACCGCAGGAAAGGTTGGGGGAAATAATGATGAATTAAATTCGGAGAGCACTCAAACACACATACGGACCATATCTATCACTGTGCTCAGGAGAGGAACCGCAGGCAGGGGGGCTGCTTGTTGGATGCGGTTTTTTTTGGGGCGTGTTTGTGTGTACGTGTGTACGTGTGTGTGTGTGTGTGCGTGTGTGTGTCTGTCTGTGTTGCTTTTGCAGCCCCTCGACTCTGCATTAGGCCAAGACGCAATTTAAGGGGCATTGTGCCAGGTTCTCAGAAGTTCAAAAGCTCAAGACAAAAACAAGGCAACAAACGAAGTACACCTTTAAAACAGTAACTAGCTTGTTTGCTAATGCTAGTTTGGTGTACCAGGAATTTTTTGCCAAGAATTTTAATAAATTATATTTATTTATTGTCAGTTTAATACAACCAAGAGGCAGGACTAGTAGGACGTGTTTTTAAAAGTTCTTAAATCATCTGGTAGAGTTGCATTGGTGCAGTAGGCCTAGGGTCATTTCCTCTTTTCTGCAGGGAAAAAAACCGGCACACTGCATTTAGAAATGGAGTGATGACAGCTCTACAGTATGTTTATTATTCCTCTGTGGGTCCGTCCAGCATGCTCTTCCTACGTGCACTCAGCTCTGCCTAAGCACAGTTCCTCCTCTCGAGCTATTTCTCTTTCAGAGAAGAAAAAGACCCTCATAGTGTCTTGGGAGTTCATGCAGACGACAGACTCGACACCACCCCCCCCCCCCCCCCCCCCAGGCCCCAACCACCACCACTCCTTTGGCGCAGCCTAGTGCATGCTGGGTAAGGCAGTCCGAGGCCCCAGGTGGAAGTCATCAGGGGTCGACGCCCTGTGCTGCAACCCCTCAGCCTCGTCCCAGAGGAGTAGGCTCTGACAGCGCCCCCCGGGCACTTCCACACGGGGGTGTGATTCCTCCGCCCCCCTCCACCTCCCCCCCCCCCCCACACAAAACTTCCCCCTGTTATCTCAAGCTCTTGCACTGAACAGAGAGATCCGACACGATCAACTGCCCCCCCCCCACCCCTTGCGCTCACCTGGGTGGCGCTCCATGCAGTGTCTGTCTGTCCATGCATGCGTTTCTGCTCCGTCGGGATCCATCGCTTCTTTCGTTCTCATTCTTTAGGGCAAGTTCACAATATGAGTATATTTTTTTTGATATCCCTTTTCAATCAAGGGGAAGGGGGAACACAGTATACAAACTTCAAGTGAAATCTTGAGGTTTAAACAATATTTTCACACATACATAAAACAGACGAGCTATCGCATGAACACGGGCCTCTTCCTTCACACACCTCACTAGACTTCAGAAAGGAAACTAACAAATCCAGCTCGACTGTGCTTCTGTTCCTCAGACCGGTAGGCAATGGGCTATGTGGATAAGACCTTGTTGGGATGTGTCTAGGGGTGGGAGCTGGGGATGTGTGGGTGACGGAGGTGCTACTCAGGTCACCGTTGAGATGTCCGGCTGGACTGGGTGAATATTGGGGTGCAACAGCAGCGGCGCAGCTGGCAGTCATTAGCCCCCTTGCTACCGCTAATGCTAACGCTAACGACCTGACCTGATCTGTGCCCCCAGGCCACGGCGGCGGCCACCAGCGCCCTCCGAGAGAGCAGCATGAAACTCAACCCTGAGGTGGAGGGCAGCATCATCAGAGTGCCCATTCCCATGTGAGTTCATTGAGCCTGGAGAGGTGCAGAGGGCACTCTCTCTCTCTCTCTCTCTCTCTCTCCTCTCTCTCTCTCCTCTCTCTCCCCTTCTCTCTCTCTCTGTCCCTCTCGCTCTCTCTCTCCTCTCTCTCTCTCTCTCCCCCCTTCTCTCTCTCTCCTCTCTCGCTCTCTCTGTCTCTCTCTCTCTCTCTCTCTCTCTCTCTCTCTCTCCTCTCTCTCTGTCCCTCTCTCTCTCTCTGTCCCTCTCTCTCTCTCTGTCCCTCTCGCTCTCTCTGTCCCTCTCTCTCTCTCTGTCTCTCTCACTCTCTCTGACCCTCTCTCTCTCTCTCCTTCTCTCTCTCTCTCCCCCTCTTTCTCTCTCTCTGTGAATCTCTCTCATCACTCTCACTTGTGCTCAAGTCATCACTCACACTTACTCACTTTCAGTTTTTCACTTGCCTCTAAAATCTGTGCGGTCATCCCCCGAGACCTGTTTTTCTGTTGCCGTTAAATGCTACCACTGCCACTGCGCTAGATTGTATGTATTCAGTGTGAAAACAGGTGGCCCGAGGCCTTCCCACTATGCAGACCCTGCTCTACAATTTCACTTCCTACTTTTTTTAATTTATTTATTTATTATGAACAGCAGAGGATCTGTATCCAGCACTAGAAATTACACGAAAGGGGAAGGAAAAATCTCCGCTGTGGTCTTGCTGACCGAGACACGTCTCTGCCGCCAAGCCAAATAACTTCATGTGTTGCTTCCTCTTTCTCTCCGCCACAAAAATGTTTGATTGTGAAGCAATGCAGATACAGCAGCAGGTGCTTGTCAAAGTGCTTTGGATGTGTGCTGAGGGGGGGGGGGGGGGTTGGGTTTATTTGGGGGTGCAATCAGGCGAAGCATGCGAGATGCATTTGCATTTCCATAGAGCACGGCCAGCTTGATTGGCTCGGAACGACTAATTACGGACATTGTTTGTAGTAAACAGACACTACAGCTTGGACTGTTTACAAAAGATCGGCGGCAAATGCCAATTATGAAAGGGGAGGAACTTTTACACCTGTTAAAGTCTTTTTTTGTTTCTTCAGTTGAGTTCAGTTTTTTTTTTTCACTATGGCATAAAGTGGTGAACTGCCGAGTTGTATTGAAGTGGTGCATGTCGCTAGGTGGAAAAGGCGGATGATGTTTTTTTTCTTAGTAATCGACACTGACGGGGCTGTCAGCTCCAAAGAACCGCTTGGGTTCTTTCTTTTAGCTAGAGCTTTTTTGTCACCTGCCATATCTGCCATCTATATTAGAATATCTTTGGTAGAAAAGGGAAGGGAAGCATGTACACATTAAAAAGAAATAAGCGCTGGATGCGTACGGTAGAAAATGGCTCCTCTGAGGGACCCTCTGGAAGGCCTTCACTGACGCGTCTGGAAGGCCTTCACTGATGCGTCTGGAAGGCCTTCACTGACGCGTCTGGAAGGCCTTCACTGGTGCGTCTGGAAGGCCTTCACTGGTGCGTCTGGAAGGCCTTCACTGGTGCGTCTGGAAGGCCTTCACTGGTGCGTCTGGAAGGCCTACACTGATGCGTCTGGAAGGCCTTCACTGGTGCGTCTGGAAGGCCTTCACTGACGCGTCTGGAAGGCCTTCACTGGTGCGTCTGGAAGGCCTTCACTGATGCGTCTGGAAGGCCTTCACTGGTGCGTCTGGAAGGCCTTCACTGGTGCGTCTGGAAGGCCTTCACTGGTGCGTCTGGAAGGCCTTCACTGATGCGTCTGGAAGGCCTTCACTGATGCGTCTGGAAGGCCTTCACTGATGCGTCTGGAAGGCCTTCACTGATGCGTCTGTTCTTTTTGGCACAGGGTGACCAGGGAGCACAGAGAGAACCTGGCCAAGTTGGCCAAGCAGTTCAGCAACAAGTCCAAAGACTCCCTGCGGAGGGTCCGCTCCGGTGCTCACAGCCAGCTGAAGAAGGCCAAGGAGGGCGTCTCCGAAGACACCGTTCGGATAATAGAAAAACAGGTACGACCGAAATGCCGCGGCTCATTCGTGTGGCGTCTGGCGTCGCCATACAAATATATATAACGTGTGCGTCTGGAGACAGTCGTGGTGGTGAAATGTCGATTAAAAGTGGTTAGAACATTAACAGCTTTTGAAATTTTTAAACAAGTCCAAATGTCTCCAGAAGACAGGGCTCACGGTAGGATTGAAAATCTTTGCCAATGAGGACTGTAGAAATAGACTTGTTGACTTTCTGCGGTCTTCTAGTTGACCAATTGGAATGAGTAGTCTCCAGACTGTCACCATACGGTGTCAAAGTCACGACTGACCCCAAGAGGCTAAATATAGTTTTGACATTCTGATGTTGATGAATGAAACAGAATCTTTCATCTGTGTGTATTTGCTTTGGAGGACTATTTTTCGTACTTGCAACAAAACGTTAGGCTTGAAATTCTTACTTGAAGAACCATAGCTGAGGGGAAACAATAAAAAAGATAAATGTCTCAATCTGGGTGCTGGCTTTATTCTTCTGTGCTATTGTCATCTCTGCTTCAGATCCAACAGATGATGGACACCTACGCTGCAGACGTCGACAAACAGCTGGCTCTGAAGACAAAGGAGCTGCTAGGGTGAGGTGGCCATGCGTCAGCCGACAGGTCAGAGTCTGGGCCAGTACATGATACAACTGCGATAGGAAAAAAGGAAAACGTACACACACAAAAGACTCAGTGATTGCGATGATGGAGGAACGGGGAACTGGAAGGTGGCATTTGGCGCAGTCAAAAGTGTGCCTCTCCCATGCGTAAACAAATGTTGGCATGGCACGCCAGTGGCTGCTGGCTCCTCCGTCCGCAAGTCTTCAAACAAACTACGGAAGAGAAAAAAAATGGACTTTTAATGGGATTCGGGGTCCTCCTCCTAATCACGGCATCGCCACAAAGCACTGTGTTTATGTAGAAGGGGAATGCGCTAGATGTAAACTGTGTGCTTCTGCAGGGTTGGGGAGCGTCTCTATGGATCGGGAGGAGAACACATTAACGCTCCTGCCAACATTTGTTTCAGATTCATGGGTGTGTGTGTGTGTGTGCTGTGTGTGTGTGTTGTGGGAGAGCCACTTGATGGTCGGGGTCACTGTTTCCATCAATTTGTGAGAATTAATTGTATAGCTACCAATGTAAACACAATAAATCGAACACATCACTCTTTTCGCTGTTGAGGGCTGTTTTGTCTGTGTTTTGTTTCCTGCAGTGTGTTTTGAAGTCCTTCACTTCAGAGTTTGTTTCAACTCAGGTTTGCCTGGGAAATGAAAGCCGTCCCATGTTCATTAGCCATCTTACCACGTGCCTCCAAAAAGCTGTCGCCTGACCTGATATTTTAATATTTCATCTGTAACGTGCTTGTGCTAATTCAACTCATCCCTGTTGCGTAATGTCACACGTGGCCACCTAAGCCTGTGTGTGCAATTTTAAGGATCAGATCTCCTCAGCGCTAAGCCATTACAGCAGACACAGCAATGTGTTAACAACTACGTCCGCTCCGCAAAAAGCACAAACTTAAATGGACAAAACACCAGCGGGGTCAACAAAACAAACACGGAGTAAGGAAAGGCAGTGAATAGCAAGGGGCAGGCGAGGAGGGGGGGGGGGGGGGGGGGGATGATGTGGTGTGGTGGTTCCTGGGTCCATATGTCAGCAATTTGGGGGGCATTGTGTACCTTGGCTTGAAACAGAGGCACATGATAGATGGAAGGGTGAAAAATCCTGAGTTCCTTGGCTCCTCAACACTGCCCTGAAAATTGCTTTCAGCTGATAGCTCCATTTCACTTGACATTTATCAACTGGATTACTGTACGTCTCGCTGTTTACTACGGCCATGATGGAGCGGATAGGGGGTGGCAGTGAGGAGACCAAATGTTTTTCCTTCTGTGCCGTTGAAAATATACAACCAGAAATTGACTTGGTTAATGTTTAAATTGATAGTGTATTAGTGTGTGGTATTCTGGGAGTAGGCCCTTTTGTCCCCATGGACATTGTTACTGGTCATATCAGTCACGCCTATTCTTATCAAATCTCATGGCCACAGGAGATACCATAAAATGGTGGATATATAAGTGAATGTTGAATTTGCATGCAACTGTACAGTCCTTCAAACCCCATATGGTTTACCACTGGTTTTCTGCACGTTTTCACACACACGTCACACTCCCCTGCATTTGTTCTGTGGTTTTATGCATATTATTCAGCAGAACGGAATTATTCACAATTTCAGTCTCGTGACAATGGAGTAATATCGACATGCATGGTTTGGTAAAGTGCTAGCACTTGACTGACAACTGGGGTCTCCTGCAAAGAGAAAGTCCATTACCCACACCAGTCGGCTGATTATGCCTTGTATATGCACCGGACGTTCAGACGGTCGCGGGAGGCTCGAGAGCGCATTTAATCACTTCACGGGCACCGAATTGGCTCCCGAATGCCCGTCGTGTTCTCGCCTCTTAAGTGCACGAGCCACCCGACTGTCTCATCAAGAATCCAATCAGTTAAAGCGTGAAATGCTCTTCGCCTTAGATGGAAAGCTTTGTTTGATGTCTGCTCAGGGGCAGGCTGTGCTGAAAATTAACAGACTCGATATTCAGAAAGCGCTCGTTCGTTTCCAGGGAGTGTAAGAGAGGCAAAAGGTGGAGAGCGCGCGCTCCCATACATTATGCATAACTCATCTTGTGGGTCAGTATAAAATCCATCTTGAGAAATTATAATGTGTATTTAGCATATCTTTTTTGCTGTACCGGTTATTGCCCTTGACACATTGGTCATAATGCTGTAGGCTACTATATAGGAGCAGGCCTATACAGTTTCAAGGAAATAGGGTACCATGGAGATGAACATGCCGTTTTGGTTGGATTTTAAATGAATATGAATTAGAATTTCTCACAGCGTTACCAAAAATGTTACATACTTTAACACTATTCAATTAAATAAAAAAAAACGATTGCTAGTGCTTTAAGTGATGGCCTACTTAGATGAGAAATAGGATAGGTCTGTGTTCCTCAGATAACCAGGGGAGCAATAACACGGTAATCAGGTAAGTAGTCAAAGGTATAGGGAAATAGTTTAGCGTGCGCATCCGGGACATAATGACCTTAGCCTGCACATAGTTCCAGCCCACTAAAATATGCGGTTATTAGGTTCGGTAACCCCTGGATATGCACGTGTGCCGGCTCGCTCGCAATCTCCCTGAACAAGAGCGTCTTTGAGTTAAGAGTGGTTAAACTGTCTTTTCAAATCGTCTGGACATTATGATTACCGGCACGGGAGGAATTATATATTTAGCTTTGTGTCCGGCAAAATTTCCTGCTCGAGTCTTGATGTTAAGTGACGAGGGGTGCGCAAGATATCCCCCATATCCGAATAGTAGCTTATGCGTTCCTCTGGCGCAATTGACGATGTTGGATTTAGGGAGAGAGAAGAGGTTAGGGGTGGGGTCAGGGCAGGGCAGGGCTTGACGGGAATGGCGGACAGCCCAATTCATAAACCGAATCTGGACAGGAGACACCTGTTAAATATACAAATAAAACGAGACTTTTGAGACCTTCGACGTGTGGCACCCACGCTACAGGTTGTTGAGATGTACCATATTGTCCCATACAAATTATAGATTTATTAGAACTATGAAACTTTTCCAGATTTTACTTTAACACAATAATAGCATCAGAATATTCGAATGACAGAACATTTATAGCATCCGTATATTCGCATGAATGAAATAAATACACGCAACTATGAAAAATATACCTCATCTATATTGGCTTATAATGTTGACACAACATATGAAGGTGCCATTAGTTTTTCAGTGTGGACAGCTTTAGCTGGCTGTTTCGTTATCACTCTCATAATCTACCAACAGCCCATTAAAATCTGTAAATTTGTCTTGAACTGTGCAACATTCCTACTGAGGCAAAAGCTGTGAAAGCACTGATGATGCTCAAGAGGATTGAAGGTGTTGGGATTTGACTTCTCAGCATTTCAGATCTTTTCTGAGGTGAAACCAAAGTGGGCTTAAACAGTCTCAGCTAACCTCCCAAAACTCAAAAAAAAAAGAAGGAAACATAATTTGAGCATCATTGCAAAAGAAGGATGGCAGCGAGCCAGTCAGTCGGTCAGATGCTTCTAATTCTCATTCGTCCCAAATTGGCTCCGAGGGCCTTTTACCAGGAGTTCTGCTCAAGGGAAAGAAGAAGAGGGGAGAAATGGGAGAGAGAAAAAAGAGAGACTAATACATTTGAAGTAATACATGATAACCCCTTATAACAAAAGAAACTATCATTTGTAAAGCAAATGTTGGAACTGGACAGGAAGTCTGCTAATCTGTAATCCGATGCGAGAGGAAGGAAGGGACTCAGGAACCAGCCTTCAGAGCTTTCACCAATCATATTCATCACAGAGCCCAGGCCCAGACTCATTAGGCGACCAGTGCTGCACTTAACTAAACATCTTTTCCATAAAATAAATGCTTCCAGGTTACCCCGAGCCCAGGTCGCGCTCACAGCGCATCTGATCTCAATTACCTAGCCGCTGAGGCTCAGGCCCTAGCCGTTGGCGGCAGCGGTGGTGGCTGGTGATATCGGACCTCATCGTATTTGTGAGCTGACAGTGCCATGGCAACTAGGCAGGAGGTGAGCTACTCGGAGCGTAGATACGCACACTGTCCATCACGGAGGGGTGGGGGGTTGGGGGGTGCTGGTAGAGGAATGGGGGAGGTGGAGGGGGGGGTGGGGGGGTTATTGAATAATTGGTTCCTCATGTAGTTTCTTTCCCTCAGAATATTAATTACATGATGATTAAACCCCCTCCCTTGCTTGCTCGCTCTCCCTCTCTCTCTCTGTATGTGTGTATGTATGTGTGTGTGTGTGTGTCAGACTAAAGGTCTTGAAGTTGATACTGAAGGAGGAAGGGAAGGCCATTTATATAAATATATCTAGGTGAGGTCTCCTGGTTTGATGGGGTGAGCTGTCATTCATGTTTTAGAGGAGGGGTTGAGGCCAGGGGTAGGAGGAAGTGATGTTATTTATATGCGGCCTCAAATTGCTTAGTTTTTTGGCCTCAGATCTAACATTTTACGCTTACACTTATATTTTAACTAGATTTTTTAATTAACTGAGCATATGCTGTAAAAAGAATAGTGGAAAAGGGAAAACTATTCATAGCTGGACACAGCTGAAAATCTTACATTGTCGTTATTTATTTTCACTTATTTTTTAACGCAGCTTTGCTTTTCCAGAACCAGAGGTGGAATAAGTAACCTGTGCTTCATATAACTATCGGGTGACTTTATCTTTTATCACTGTTCCCTGCTTATACCATAACAACACATTTTCTTTCAGTCCCAGAGACATCTCGAGAACAACACTGACCAACACAAAATTTAGTCAATACTCCCCCATGTGTCTGTTTGGGGTATAACATGCTGATAGCAAGACCATGGTAAGACAGTGCATCACTTGTACTATACACAAGGTGTTACTTCAATATGTCCATACATCCCAACGTATTGTGTTTACTGAGTCATTGTTCATAATGTCACAGAGGGAACCTGTGATGTCTTTTTCATGAGGTTGCCACATTTTGTACCAACCAAACACCCAGTGATAGCATCTCTTTTGAAAAAAAAAAAAGAAAGAAAAGAAGCCGCGTATGCAACTGATTATGTGAGCAGGACTGTGCTTTATCCAGACGTAAAGCATGAACTCATGGCAGAGGCTCAGGGAGCTCAAGGCTTCTTCAGCTGTTTGGAGAGGAAGGGGAAAGGCCTCACTCTCAGAACCCCCCCCCCCCCCCCCCCTCCGCCCTCCACATCCCTAAGAGTGCTTAACTGTTCTAGAACCATCCACACTCAAGCCCTTTATTCCGACAGAGAACAAGCCTGTCAACCCTCTTATTGCCACAATTTTCCCAAGAGCGCTGCGTTGGAGAAATGAATGATGTTGGGCTCTCTGTCGGAAGCTTTGAAAAGCCTTTCGGTGTTCCTTATGTGGAAAAAGGCCAAACAACTTGGCAGGTGCTGGAAAGGCAGTAGTGTGAATGGTCAGTCATTTAAAGAACCATTCAAATCCAGAATCTCTCATTTAGCAGAACTACCTCCTTTGCTATTAAACCTACAACTTGGTTCAGTTGCCCAAGTGTAGCTGAGAGAATACACTCTCAGATAAGGGGCCGTCATTTTATTGAAAGGGAAATTGTTTCATTCAGTCACCTGCAGAGGGAGACAGTGAGTGGGTCGTGCTGATACTGTACTGCAAATAGTCATCAAACTTCAAAAGCCTTCAAATATCTTGTAATATAGTGGTGCTGTTTATGGCTTTGGACCAGCAGAATGTTTGAAAGATTATATAAACCAAACTCACACCACAGAAATAGGAATGAGACTGTCTCACAGAACCCAGTATTTCAGTTCCATTAAATCATCCATGAAAAATTAAGACTTGATAAAAATAAAGGCAGACGTTAAATTATGAATGAAAAAATGGCACACTTAAAAATGTCATGCAATGTACTGACATAATGTCTGAGTTCAATCTGTTCCCTGTGAAGATCACCAGACCACGAGATCTGCAAGGTAACGTCATGTCACTATGAACACATACACTCAACACAAATATAAACACAACACTTTTGTTTTCGCGCCCATTTTTCAAGAGCTGAAGTAAAGACTAAGACTTACTGCTCTCATACTTCTCTCATATTTTGTTCACAATTTTTTTGACTGGCCACAATAAAAGACCACTATAAGATTTGCAGTGAGAGGAATTTGAGATAAACAAACATTTTGTTTATATTTTGGTTGAGTGCAAATGCAGTTCAGATGGACAGCATGACCTTCTGTTTGCTCAAAGATATTGACTTCATCAGCCCTTCACTCTGTGATTGCCTGTTACCATAGAGACTGAGTGCTAGTCTATACTGCCCACCTCTCTCTCTTCCTCTCTTCTCCTTCTGTCTCCCCTGGCGTGTGTGTCTGGCCGAGGGGGAGATGGACCGTGACCTCCTGTCGTTTGTGCTCTTTGGGGCCCTGGTGTGGATGGTGGTGGCTGTCTACCTGCTCATCTGCATGTACCTGCTCTGCTCCCTGTGCTGTGGGCGCCACCGGAGGCAGGAGACGGACCTGGAGAGTTCAGAGGTCACAGGGGCAGAAGTGGTTGATGTCTTATGACGCACGCAACTCACCTCAGAACCTTACAAAGCTACCTCAAACTCAGCTCAGGTTGGTGCCTCATCGTAGTTATAGTAAATACTCAATATCATCTATAACAGTGGGTTACTTATTACCATAGTTGTTAAAAGCACAATTTCAAAGATGTACATTTAGAATACATAATAAGGAATGTGAGATTTTATGCTTGAATGTTTGAATTTATACTGGCACTCTAGTTGGAAGCCAGGGTTACATGTGTGGTAGTATTTACCAGGGTCAATACCATATTCCATACTTCATCATTATACCATTTGCATAAAAACTGCCTTGAGGTTCATTACATTTGATGTTTCTCACTAT
Source organism: Clupea harengus (assembly GCF_900700415.2). Lineage (NCBI taxonomy): Eukaryota > Metazoa > Chordata > Actinopteri > Clupeiformes > Clupeidae > Clupea > Clupea harengus. Next base: position 26,158,025 of record NC_045163.1, on the reverse strand, counting down.
ATGGAACTTAATATCAGTAGTGACCATCTAAACAATCATTGTCTAAATGCTTACCTGTGAACTCTCAAAGGTTTAGATATTTGAATAAAGTTGCTGATGTACATCAGTCGTTTTGATGCAAGATGTAATTTGAAGGAACCATTTAAGCCATTTAGATGGTATGTGCTGTTAGCATACACATGCATACGTACATCTAACATTCAGTTGGTACAAACATTTCTTTCAGTCATGTTATACATACATTTTATGGTAATAAGTATGAGCCACAACTCAAACAATCAGTGTGTCTGAAACTCACTGGTGTGTGTCTGATCTGATCGTAATGTCTGATGATAAGACCACGCCAGGGAACTACCTGTCATGGAAACAGGACATAATGTGAAGACAGTCATGTTTAATGTGTGTGTACATACAGATTATTGGTTTTCCATTATAGCTCCTCTTGTGTGTTACTGTCTTACTTTATCCATGAACGAACATGAAGGCCATGTCATGTATACAACATTTGATGTTCATTTCCAAACGCCCTAATGAAACTAGATCAGTTTTCAAAACACTGACAGCCACGATGTGTGTTATTTCAGATAATATTTTAATTCCATTAATCAAAACTGGCATCTGAAAGTATTGAAGCCATACATACATACATACATACATACATAGATTTGAGTTCCGATTAATAGCTCCACGGTCAGAGTGCTATAGCTTTTAATACAATTCCAAATGTATGAATATTAGACCAGGGCCAAATTCCCATATATTAGACCTGCGTGTGCACTAAACAACATAGACTGTACCACATATTGTACTTTTGAGTGGCATGCAGTCACCTTTACCTACAGGCAAGCAGTGCTGATGCTAGCGATGGACTGGACATGACTGGACGGTGTAGGCGAAACACAATGAGGTTTTGTCAAGCAGTTAGCCACACAATAGTAACTGTGTAAACACTACTTTGGACTTTTGGCAGGATTACAGATTTGGTCAGATAGGGAGGGTGTACCAAGGCCATTAGTCACATTCCTTGGAGACATCAACAAAATATTAGTACATTTCTGGGAGAAACCGCGCAGATTGTGTCACGAGAGAAATATGGTGCCAGTGTAAAACTTAAATCTTTCATGTTGAACCAAGAAAGAGTGGACTGTTCACCCTTTGTAATATGATATGATGTTGTATGAAAGATAACAGCATACCAGCGTTCCTCCGCCCCTCTTAAAGGCCACCTCTCAAAATAATAATCGAAAAGTCAGAATAATGATTAATTGTCTTATGTGTTGTAAGATTTTGTTGTAGAATTTCCATTTGGATAATATGCAGCACTTTACCTACGTAGTGACTCACACGCAATGCGCTGCGGTGCGCCGCGGCGATGGGAGAGGTTTCAGGCATGACTTCATTTCCTCCTGGGCGTTGTTATAGTGTCAGTGGTCTTTAAGGCGTGGTGAGTTTGCTGTAGAAGTTGTCGACACACTTTTCATTTAGAGGTAAACGAACGTTTCTCTGTTTTTTATTCTTTTAAATGTTGCAATTTGATGTATCAAACATGTATACTGTCGCCTGTGATTGAGCATTACTTGGACGCAAATTTGTTCAGTGGGTTATTTCCCCCCCCCATCATCAACAGTGTTTCAGTTTCTCCTTACAAATATCTAGACTCGCAACCATATTTATCGTGAGATAAACTAAACTTAACACCTTTAATCCTTCATTTGCGATTTACGATCGTCTGTTTGTGATATTGTCCAACCTGCGTGAGGATGACTCAGGTGCTAGCTACACTTTAGTTCCCTCAGCAACATATTCAGGTTTTAAAGCAGCAATAAGTAGTTCTGTTCCAAAACTAGCACGCTAACTACCTAAAAGGCATGCAAAAATCTTGCAAATACCACCAACAGCCCAGTTGACACTGATAGAAGCTTGCCAACACGCTACCTGGAGTCTTTTGGCAGTATAGCTGGCAATGTCATGCTGTAAAAGCTTTTTTTTCATTTTAGCAAGGTGTTCCAACACAGAACTACATAGTGCATTTAAACCTCCGGTATCCATGCCCCTCCTACCCTAGTCTGAATGACCAGGTCATGGCCCGGGGCTAGTTAAAACATTCCAAGTACAGCAGCTTTGAAGTCTCCTGCATTTTTCATGTAACATCAGTGTTTTTCTCTACAGTTTTGTCAAGACTACCTCACGTTCAGAATGTCTGTTTGGGTCAGTATTCGCACATTTTAATGAAACACTTAAAGCAATACTGTTATGATACATACAATGTACATTTGTTGGACCTGTTTCTTGAATATGACTTTGAAGAAGATGTTTTTTTTTCTAGGATGACCTGGATCTTCTTCTTGACTCACCGTCGTCCTTGACAGCGAAGGTAATTTAGTCTTTTATAAAAAAAATCCTCTTTTGTAGCTATGCTCAGTTTGTTTTTGACTGCATCTTTAAGTGGTTGTTGAAATCAGATATTTATTACTGACAGCCTACAACAAGTGGAACCATCAAGGAGAAACCAGGATTCAAAGCCAGTGAGGATGCTGCTGCCTTGCAGAAGGCCATAGAGGGCATTGGTAAGCATGTCAACTCCAAACCTCTGCTTCACCAGCCATGATTGTTAATTCATCAGTGCATGCATCTGTCAGTCTGCCCCAGGGCAGCTGTGGCTACAGATGTAGCTTACCACCACCGGTATGACTGTGTCTGAATGAATACTGGTCTCTGTAAAAAGCGACTTTGAGTACTTAGAAAAGCGCTATAGAAGATAAATAAAATAATAATGTATGTGAAAGGGTACTCTTATTGAGGAAAAAATCTAAATAAGTCCAGATGTGTCCAGGTGTTTCTCTCTCTCTTACTCTCTCTCTCTCTCTCTCTCTCTCTCTCTCTCTCTCTCTCTGTGTCTGTGTGGTGTACTTGCAGGAACTACTGAGAAAACCTTGATTGAAATCCTCACGCAGAGGAGCAATGCTCAGCGTCAGCTCATCTCCAAGGCCTACCAGGAGGCTACAGGAAGGGTAAGCATATCTATTACACCCATCTGTTACAGCATTTAAAAAAAAAAAACGTACGTTTATTATTGTCCTCGTGTAGGTTGCTTCCTGCAAACAGATGTTGGAAGCAGTTCCTCACTGTTGTTGGTCTTGACCCTGCTGGCCTTCTGTGTATCTGCAGGCGCTTGTTGATGACCTGAAGGGGGACACCAGTGGAGATTTCGAGGATGCACTGGTGGCTCTGGTCACCCACCCTGCTCAGCTGGACTGCCAGGAGTTCATCAAAGCCACAAAAGTAAGAGGTTTTGTTAGTTCATGGTGTTAACCCTTGGGGCTAGTTTCCATACCTTATGCATACTCAATTTTATTTATAAAGGAGTTTTTGAACTGTTAATATGGCTTTGTATATGATGATGCTAGCAATCTGTTATTATATAGAACTTAATTCGGTGACTGACGTAAACTGGCACAATATTGTATAGTATATTGGAAACTGAAAATCAGTCGGATCTTTATATGTCATTATCATACCAACCCTTTTTTTTGTCTCACAGGGAGCTGGGACGACTGACAGCGCTCTGATAGAACTGTTCGCTGCCAAGTCCAACAGGCAAATTAAATCCATGTCTGAGGCTTACCTAGCAGGTTTGTATCTCATATAGGATGTTCATCTCTGCATTTGAAAGTGTACTTCGTGATGATACTAATATATATCTCTTGTTTGGGGATAGACACAGGAAGAGAACTGAGCCATGACCTAAAGTCAGAGGTGTCCAGTGACTATGGTAAAACTCTACTCATCCTGGTGGAGGTTGGTCCCATTTCAATGCATTTCCATCCAAGATTTCAATGAAATAAATTCATCTTACGACTTTCACAAAAAAAAAAAAAAAATCTTACGACTTTCACATGGACTGGCCTTCCCTTTTGCTTTTCTCACCTCCACCACTAGGGGAAGCGGGATGAAAGTACTAATGTGGATGCGGCCAAAGCCAAAGCGGATGCCAAGGTGAAGTTGCTCGTCACTCCATAACTTTGTCACTTTATCTGACACACATCAGGGTGAAGTTGAGACGTTTGTCTTGGAATGTACATGCATATTTCCTCCACATTGCAGACTGTGTGTATTTCCAGATTTGAATACTTACAAGGGTCATTTCCTAAACCAGTAGTTAATTAAATGTTCTCGTAATATTCCCTCGCATTTGCTGTAGAAGTAGGTCAATTGATCAGTCATGTGTTTGACATTGGGGTCTGATCGTAATTTCTGTGAGTGCTTCCTAGCAATGTCCTGTCATTGAAATGGCGTTCCAGCTAATGGATGTCCATGCCTGTGTCCTCCTTGCTCTGTCTCCTTGCAGGCCCTTTATGAGGCGGGGGAGAAGAAGTGGGGGACGGACGAGAGCAAGTTCATAGATGTCTTGTGCCACAGAAGTGTTCCTCAACTGAGGCAGAGTGAGACTCATTCTCTCCCTTTTCAGAGCCACAGGGCATGCTTCTGACATGACTGAACTCAATGCATACGCTGCTCGGTCCATCAACCGAGGTTCGGTTGGTCCTTGGATTGATATATGAGCTTTTTCACGAGACACACCTCTACCAGCCTGACGTGCTGGCCAATGTCTGTTATGTGTGTTGTGTGAGCAGCACTCAGTGTGCCTTTGGTGTTTCAGCTATGGTGGAGTATAAGAGCATCAGTGGGAAGACCCTTCAGGAGAGCATTGAGAGTGAGATGTCAGGGAAACTCGAGGAGCTGCTGGTGGCCATCGGTATGGAGAACATCTACCTCACCCTCGTCATGAAATACTTGCTGTGTGGGACCAGTGTCCCGTGGTTGTTTCTTTCACATGTCATCACACTTCAGTTGTTGTCATAAACATGATATGGAGGTACCTATAAAACACACTGAATGATTGTTGTTGTTTTTGCTTGCAGTGAAATGTGTGAAAAGTGTACCAGCATACCTGGCAGAGAGACTGTATAAAAGCATGAAGGTAAAATGGCAAAGGAGATGAACATCTTAGAATACTATGTAACATTTCTATTCTTTTTGATACCCACTGCTCTGAATAGATAAGGTCCTTGCAAAACTCTCAACTCCCCATGACTTCCTCATTTGATAGAGGAGTTGTCACAGCGATGCTAGATTTGCAAGTGCCGTGACCACATACTGCAACTATTCCAGTTGCACAGCGGCGTGAAATGACAGTTGGGTTTTGCTTGAAGATAATTATATCTTCCCATCATACTTCTATATCCCATCACACTTGTCATTCATAGACATCCCCATAGTGTGTGGTCATACAGTACATACCCCGTTACCCATTCAGCACTCTATGCAGCGTGTTCCACATATTTCAGCCCCCGTAGAGGATTGCTGGGGACTGTGATCACTCATGTGGACCTTGATTATAAAATCCGGCTCTTTGTACAGGGTCTGGGCGCCACTGAGTCCACGCTTACTATTGTCTGTGTCTGTGTCTGTGGGTGTGTCTGTGTCTGTGTCTGTGTACAGGGTCTGGGCACCACTGAGTCCACGCTGACCAGGATCATAGTGGGCCGCTCCGAAGTGGACCTGCTGGACATCAGGGCTGAGTACACTAAGCTGTTTGGGTGCTCCCTGTACTCTGCTATAGAGGTGAGTTCAACCCAGGGATATAAAGACATCACAACACTGCATGAACACATTGCAATGCATGAATTTGCACAAGAATGCCAATCTTGTGCAAGTCGTTGAGGAATTTTGACAAATATGAAATAGAATATAGAGTATTATCAGAATGACACCAGAGGTGCTGATGGAGAAAATAGTTAGAATTTTGATACAGGTAAGTGCAAAGCATAGCATTACTGGCTTATTTTTAACCGTTGAGGACACCGTTTTGCGTGTGTTGTAATGCAGTGTTTGCCAAAGAAAAAACCATTAGCCGAACACAACATTGTCCTCTCCTTCTATACACCATATAAATAACATCATGTGTCAACCTCTTGCTTGTCATTGTGAGCAATAGTGTATTCAACATTCTTGGCAGATGTCAAACTTTTCAACAGTGCAAACTTCCATCTCTGAAACAGAGGTTACAAAGTGGTCTTGGTCTTAGTAATAAAGCAACTACGCAGAGTAAAAGCTGAGTCCTATGTTTAGCTATTTTTGACTTCATACATTATTGTTCAGTTTGACAAGATAAGAGTTTTTCGTAAATTGAGGGTGATTCCTCTCTTGCCGGTTCCAGTCGGATGTTGGGGGGAGTTACGGTGACTGTCTGAAGATGATCTGTGGCGCTGATGACTAACGCAGCCTCCAATGAGCTCGGTGGATGAGAAACTCTATCGCTCAGAGGAGGATGTAGCCCCGCTTCCTGTCCAGTGCAATCTGGCCTGACGCAATGCCTTCACCACAGACACCGCTATTGTCAATCTGATCTGGACACCAAGTGATTGATGCCAATAAAATGTGACTTTTTTTTTTTTTGTAATTTTCTCACTTGCTACAGAAACCAAAGCTTCTAAAATACATAAAACATTTCTGCTTTTATTGTGCAATCACTGCTTTCTTAATCCGTACTATCTGGCCATCTGTGCCTTGCCATAAGATTTCTGTTCGCTGGACTTTTGCCTACTTGATCAATAACATTAATCTCAATCTCAATCTAATCTCAGTTTGGCTACTTGTCCCCCTTTGCCCGTGGAACTCATACTCTTTTCTGGGCTATGCTGCTAATTTGATTGGCTCTTCTTCCAAGCTTTCATCAGAAGATGGTGCGGAAATCAGCTTTCCTGTTTTGCAACCAATCAAAGACTTCGAATCCTCTGATCTTTGGTCAAGAGAGGGCGTGTACTAACCGTCTGTGCGGCTGAATGAAGACATAGAAGCATTTGTGTGTGTACATGTTTTGGGTGGAGATGGAAGTTTCTACTCTTCCTGTTTTGGAATTCAGCTCTTCATGGTTTCGCCAACTTGTAGACCCTGTTCAAACCTGGTACTTCACTACATTTTGTAGCAGTTACAAAACTCAAGTGTTGGATAATTTGCACATCATCTCCACCGTCTTTATATGTATACTTGTGATGTTAGCGGGGCTGAAGCAGCGGTCCTAAAGCAGGACTTTTAATGCTCTCAGCTCCCATCTGTCTTAATGCAACCTCACGTCCTATAAGCACTTCATATTCTTGGAGCTTTAATCCCAGCTGGGACGATTTAAGACAACACTAGTCCACGCATGTTCATTTTTTCTCCTCATCTGTAATCTTACCATTCTGCAGCACAGGTTTCAAAAGCGATGCTTAGCGCAGTATTCCACCTCATCTTCACAATTAAGAGACTTTTTCTAAGTATGTACTGAGGGAAGGAAGCAGAAATTGCTATCGTAACGTATTGGCCAGGGGAAGATTTGAAAGAAACAACCCACTATTGTGTGTGATGTCACCTAGCATTGTTTAAATGAAATCTCCATTCTGCCCTGTGTTGACCCTTCAGTCTGAGACATCTGGAAGTTATCGCCAGACCCTGCTGCATATCTGTGGGGAGGAGGACTAACTGTGAGCCTGACCTCACTGCTGCCAGAGCCATCATATTTGCTCCATGTTTAATGCAAGGTGTAGTTCACTGAGAGCTGCCAGCGCAGTGCTACATGGTGCACACCTCAGTTCCACCTACTCACCGTTCTGCTTTTTCTCCCCGTCTTCATGAAGTAATCTGTCTGGATCGAATAAAATGGTTACTGTGAAACCCTTACAATAACTGCACATACTGTTAGTTGATATGAACTAGAATGTTATTTCTCAACTAACTTTATAACGTTTCAGATGTGTGCCTTGGCCTGTTTCCGAATGGCTGAAAGAGGTTTCTCAATGAAATAGCCTATAAAAAGGCAGACTTTAATTTGTCATAAAATTGTTAATTTCAAAGTGCATTACAGAATTGCAATAAAGCCAGTTTGCAAGAAACTGTATAAAGTTCTTCCCGTAGTGACATCGTTTTTCCAGCAGGTGGCAGTAACATATTCTTAATGTGCTATGATTATTCAGCCTTCAATAGCATCTTGATGCGAGCTACCTAGTCCGTTCATTTACGTGATTCAAAATTACAGTCTTACAAATCGCCTCATAAATTGGACAGGATTTACACATGGTTCCCAAATCAGCAAGAGTTATCTTACCGTCATCCGTAAGTTACTGATGGAGTCCTTTCTCTGATGTAGAATAATAGAAAGCCCCAATCCTATAATCCCAAAGACAATGCCTTGATTTGTGCCAATCCACAGACTGGATAAGACATGGGAAGTGCTTGTGTCAGTTGTCTGGTGAGAGTTATGATTGATATTTTGTATTATGTGCAGATAATATTTTAATCTTCTCTTCACCACATTGTGTGAGAGAGTCCACATGGAGAGGGTATCAATTTCAGTGAATGGGACGTCAAGCCGATTAAAGATTAAAAGTCAGTTTGAAAAAGAATTAAGGTCCTAAACTAGGCTGCCACAAAATCGACATCTGCTCATAAAAGATTTGACCAGACATTCAAAACGGACAAAGAAAATGACCAAGGAAGTCTTGCACTCGCTAAACACTTTACAGGAACACTATACTAATACTGGGCAGGGCCTCCCTGTGCTCCCAAAACAGCCTCAATTCTTACAGGCATGGATTCCATAATATGTTGGAAAAAATTCCTTTGAGATTCTGGTCATGTCGACATAATTGCATAACGCAAATTCTGCAGTTTTTTCAGCTGCACACTCATCTACCACATCCCAAAGGTGTTCGCTAACCCTAGGTGTCGTATTTAAGAAATCAATTTCAGTCGACTTTTGCTTTGCGACATATTGTATATTATTATCACGCTGAAGTAGCCATTAGAGGGTGGGTAAATTGTGGCCATGAAGGGATGCACATGGTCAGCAGCAATACTCCAACAGGCTGTGTGGCCTCAAGAGATGATTGATTGGTTGTTATTAACGGGCCCGAAGTGTGCCAAGAAAATATCCCCTGAGCCCACTGCTGCATCAACTTTCTGTTCTCGGCAGACAGAAGTAACCTGACGGGGTCTTCTGCTATTGTAGACCATTCGCCTCGGGGTGTTGTGCATTCTGAGGTGCTTTTCTGCTCATCACAGACTGGTTATCTGAGTTACCTTAAGCCAGTCATCATTAATAAGCCTGACCACTTTTCGTTGACCTTTCTCATCAACAAGGCGTCCCTGTCCATACAACTGCTGCTCGCTAGATGTTCGCACCATTCTGAGTAAACTCTAGACTGATTTGCGTGAATATTCCAGGATTTCAACAGTTACAGAAATAGTCAACCAACAATCAACCCAACCCAACCCAACACCCACCCACTCTGATGGTGGATGGCTGATGGATTATGTGAAGCTCCTGGTACCGTATGCATGAGTTTATGCATTGCACTGCTGCCACACGATTGGCTGATTAGATAGATACATGAATAAACTGGCCTAGATGCACAGGTGTGCCTATTGAAGTACTCAGTGGGTGTATATGTGTGTTAAAGATGATAAATAACAGCCTTGATGTTTCCTTCACGGTACGAAAGACGTCTAATTTCGTTTAATGCTTTTCAGAAGAAACAGAGCAGCATGCCTTATTTGGAATGCATGACGTATGACCTGAAGGTGGAGATCCGTCAGCCTACAATGTAAAATAAGACGTAGCGGTTTATTAACCAAAAAAATATCAGTAAACCCAAGCTTGAATGGTCATCAAATATACCAACTTTAATTAAACATATGATTATGTTGCCTTCAGAATTGTGTTAAGAAATACAGTCATGAGAACAGCAAAACAAAATCACACCTCATGAGCAGGATTTGTTAATGAGAATTATCCGTGCTTTTGCGAATTTTGAACAGCTGTAGGATGGTAGGCCATCTATCGAGGGCAGGATTGTCGTTAACATAAAGTAGGCCTAATTCAATTGAGAGTTTATTTAAAATAACTGAAGCTTTTCCTTCTTAACATGCTGTTTTTAAAAGGTAGGGTTATATGCAGGGGCGGCCCTAGCACATTTGGCGCTCTACTAGTACTACTACTATACTAGGCGAGCTTCACTCCTGGCGCCCCCCCCCCAATAAAAAATATTTTTTTCCCCCACGAAAACGGAATTGCAACTTTCAAACGCCATTTTGCCCTGTAAGACTGCATTTCTTTCACATAAACACAACAACGATCGCGACGATGAACAAACATTAATTCAAGAACAAATCACTGAGAAAATGTCATGCCTGTGCTGGACTACGCTCCGGCCACGCCCCCTCTTCAACTGTTTATGGACACACACACACCTCCACGTCATCTTCCCAATCGCCTGCAAATAATGTTTTCTTAGTCTTCTAAAAGTTAATCTAAAATGATATAACAAAAGTCTGTATTATCATTAAATGTAGAGCTAATGTAATAGCTCTATTATGTAGTTATTAAGCATTTTGGTGTGTTTGGACAGCCTGACATTTTTTTATTCCAAGATGCATAGCTCTTGATTAGTTGAATCATGTCTAATTAAACTGGCTAGCTCGCTCCACCAAAACTAAAGCTGTCCAGATTTGATTACTCAAATTTGTATGACGCAAATTGCGGTACAGCTGAACTTGAACTGATGTTTCGACTGAATGGCAATAACAAGGAACGTCACAAGTCACTGGCTAGCTAGCGTTAGCTAACTAGCAAGATTACATACAATCCATTCGCTAAAGTTGACAATAGGCTACAACACTTGGATTTTTACCAGTATTCCTCACTTGTTGACAAGTTGCCGTGTTTGGCTTCCTTAATGGGTCTGCTATGCAACGAGTAAGATATGTGTAGTGTTGTTGCACTGGCTATTGGCTTTATATGTGCGCCCCTATTTTAATCATGTCTTTTTTTGTATAATGTAGAATAAATGGACATATCATTTTTGATATACCCGCCTCTGTAAAATCCTTAAAGAACTATGTGACAGGAAGTAGGAAAACTTCCAATGATAAGGTACATCTATTCGTCTTAACTCCACTAAAGTGCCGGGGGAAATTCACGCATTCCTGAACGTTTTCTTATCTGGAATTCATTCTAGGCTAGAACAGGATTTAAGGATTTACCTTTCTCCTTGGCACGTTTCTCTTCTTCTTCCTTTCTTTTCTTTAAATTGCGCCCCGGATGGCTTTTGCCTCTTCATTATTTTGTTCTTCAAAGTGTCTTGAACACACACGCACTCTAACCAAACGCCTCACTGTGCTAGCATGTTCTGACAACACCAAGGACATATGTACCCCTTCCGTTTTCGATTTTTGGCTCATTTTACCCTAATGTTAGATTTTTTTTTATGTCAAAATATTGGTTGGAGATATAGAAGGGGGCTCAAAAAAACTCTGTCCAGCAAAAAAAAAACCACAATTCTTGTTTTTTTTTTTTTTGCTGGGCGCAGTTTTTTGCGCCCCCCTCTGAGTGGCGCCCTAGGCGACCGCCTATACCGCCTGTAGGAAAAACCGCCCCTGGTTATATGAATAATACTTGCAATCGTGTCTTTCTTTTGCACTAACAACTTCTACTGTAGGTTGGAATTCATGTAATACCACATTTAGCCTAGTTTATGGGTTTAAATGGAGGCCTCCGCAATTGTGATGTTAGCATTTGGCACAAAAGACAAAGGAAATAATGATGACTAATAATGGCATTATTTGTAGACCGGTGTCAATGTAAGTTATTTGTTGCCTCTCTAATGACAATGACTTACAATCAATATTTTGACTGATCTTAAAGTACTTAATTTCTCATATGCTGTATATACACAATAGGTCCGTTAAGTAGCAAGAGATGCTGCGGCTGTGTCAGCAATTGACCTTAATTTTGATGCTCGTAACAGACTAAAAAGATGGATAAGACTCAATTACAGGGTCTAGTGGTTTTAGGAAAACTCTTGTGATCTTGTGGCCTGATTCATTTTAAGTATCTACCCTTTTGACCTCACTGTCTCTTTTCCAAAATATTAGTCCACCAAGGAAAGAACAATGCATGTTTTCTAATCCTCCAATTTGCTTTGGCACTTCAACAATGTCAGATTATCACAGATTCCAGAATGGGATTAGGGCAAATCCAGCAATCATATGTCAAAACTACATCCCACTGGCCATTTGATGCACTCCGGGCAGAAACCAGTGCATGAGAATAGACTGGTGGGGGGGGGGTTTAGAGATTTGGCCTCCCAGTTTATACTTTATAGCTTACCCCTCACTCCCCCCTTCTTTCTGGGACTCAAGGAGCGCTGGTTGAAACAAATGGCCTTTATTTTGTATTATATCAGCATTCAAAGATTTTACACAGATTTCTAACATGCCAAATGTATATTAACATCAAACGAAAAACTGAAAGGCAAACAGCAGGTAGGTAGGCAGACAGCAGAGATTATTGTCAAGTAGAAAAAGGCCATTTAAAAAAAACAAAAAAAAAAACACAAGAGTTTGATCTCATTCATGGTCATATTGATCTCATTCATGGTCATATCAGTGCAACAGTGATAAACCTTCAGCACGTTGGGAATCACAGATTTCATAGCATACCGCTAACATGTTTAGCTTTTCTCTTGCGCTTTTAGTCCCACGCATGATATGACTGGTAACACTGATCCAGAGGCTCCCTTCACCTGTGATCCAGATGGTGATACAATGATATGTGTATACATACTTAATTAGACACTCCCACATAAGAGAGGCGTCAAACAGCAGAAACATTACAGTACTGAGTACAGTAACAATGCCCAGAGTAACAGCAGGGGGAATAAAGAAGGGTTGGAGTTGGAGGAGGTGCGTCATAAAATAACAAAAACACACGTTTGTTCAGACAGCCGGGTTGACGTGCATATGAGAGGATGCATTGCTCATTGCAAGGTTGCTTGTGTTTCCAAGGCAAACCCGAGGTAATTCAGGCAGTACATGCACACATAAAAAAGGAACAGGAAAAAGAAATCAATATACTGTATATAAAAAAATCTATATGTCTTCTTCACTTCCGGCTACCATCCTGCCTTCTCCAGTGCAGTAATAGATTACCGTGCAGCTTCCAGCTATCTTGTTCTAGTCGGCATATATCAGATATGTGTAAGGTTGTGTGGGAGTGGTGTGATGTGAATATGTGTGTGTCCGGTGTGTGTCTGTTCTCTTTGCTCCCGTCTTAGGCAACAGTTTGGCGCTCAGGTTCAGGGTGTTCAGTGCTGTGCTGCGGTGTTCGGTCCAGATCACCCCTGCAGAAAGCGGACCCGTGTGTGTGTGTGTTTGTTTGTCACTCTCCATTCATCCGCCTGTGCTTGATACCAGGCTCACATTAGTAGAAAACATGCACTTATTTTGTGAAGAGATACAAACAGTACTCGAATTCTTAAAGTCATAAGAACACTGTTGGTGATAGTAAGTGGTTGGGTTGGCTGCGGTGTTCTGTTTAAATGCAGGAACATAGAGGACCCGTATCCCTGGGCAACGGTACTGGACTCTTGTGTTCTATCCTCTGGCGGTGTATTCTGGGCAAGCGTTTCTATGGCGATAAGTCATGATGTAGGTGGCAGTCTGGTGCCACCAGTAGAACATCAGCACCACCAGGACGTGCCAAACCTGGTGACTGGCCCCTAGGTAATTCACATGACCTACAAAATGGTTCAGAGCGAGGTGTTAATGTGGTTCTCCTGCTTTCGACAAAAGGTCACAGGGCTAAAACAACAATGACAGGAATTGGAGATCTTTCTCTAAAATAATGCACATTGATTTGAAATTCCTTTCAAATTCATATTTATATCAAAACGGAACCACAACTGACGCTAGTCATTGTTAGCCTGTGTTTCTTTAATCTTAGTTCAATCATTATTTCTGTATAACCATCAAATAAAAAGGTCTCAAGGGTACTTTCACAAGTTATTTCAAAGAATAATGACTTATTTTCAAAACCACCATCTCTGCACCCAGTTTTCAAAATGTTGGCTACATGACAATGTGACAGTCATTTTGGGGTACGCTAGATAGTGGAAAAGACTTGATGAACACTCACCTGGGAAATAGCGCTCTGGGATCTTGGTGATGTAGAACATGAAGGCCGAGGCAGCGATCAGGTACATGAGCATCACCCGGGGGAAAAACGACTGGTGGAAGAAACACAGCACATTTTCAAACCCAGATCTCTGAGCTCAAACACATCTGCTTGGGTGTACACAACACCAAATGACTGACGCACAAAAAGACCTGTATGCACTCCCAAAAGTCTAACGCTGGCCAGAGGAGTTCAGGCTTGTGTAAAGAGGGCAACCTCCCTCCCCCTGTGTTGTCTGAGGCGACCGTTCTGAGTAGCGTGCCGTCTCACCTGAACGATGTCGGTGCCGAAGCCTCCGTTGATCCAGACCCAGTGGCAGGCGGGCAGCACGCCGAAGGCGGCCACGAAGCAGAAGAGCGCCGAGCGCACCAGCTTCCACTCCTGGCTCAGGTAGAGCGGGTGCACCTGCGCACTGAACACAGCCAGGATGAGCACCAGCACCGTCCCCAGGTACACCTGACGCCAGAACTGAGGAAGAGCATGGTGAAGAACATTAGAGGTTTCTGTAGTTTACTGAGAGCAGCAATAAAGGTATAGTCTTTCTCAAACTATGCTTAAAGTAAGGGTCATCTTCATTCAATACATTTACACTACATTTAGTACAGCCACAAAATGACTAACAAGTTGAAGGAATTAATGTCATTAGTATGTGTGGTTGCTAGTAGACCTTCGCACAGGAGCGGCCGGAGCCACTTTCTAGAATCATCTATTTATAGGCGGCTTACACTGTTGCAGTAGAAGGCATAGAAGACTCCTGGTACATAGCAGCCCAAAATGCCAATGGAGATGCCAGCGTAGTCCAACGCCAACCAGCGGCGACAGGTCTTCTCAGAGCGGTGGCAGGAGAACAGGTGGTAACCCACTGAGCAAAGCATGCACACCTGAGAGAACGGGCACATCGTTTAATCTCTGGCACTGATTGGCAACACATTCCTTACGTTTCAGGCTACTTTGATCTTCCTGATAGCAAAGACACATGATTTTGTACCGATACAGCAGGGTTTATTTTGTATTCCACACACACACACACACACACACACACACACACTATATATATATATACAGATGTATATGTATAGATGTATAAAATATATAATGTAGATGTATATAATATATATATATATAGACACACACATATACACACTTTTCATGTCAAGTTGCAGTTTGGTTAGTAGTAAACATACATTTAAATGCAAGTTGTCAGGTGTTAATAATGAAATGTTGAACGATAAACAAAGGAGATACATTTGTGTAGACAAAGAAAGAGCTGGTCCACCTTCCACATCTATGAAGAGCAGTAATCTGCGACAAGGACTTAAGTAAACAAAGCCAGCCAATAGGTACCAGTCCCTTTGTGATCGGCTTACCTGGAAGCAGAAGAGCCCTATTGCGTAGATGACATAGTCTTCCCTAGAGGCTCCTGCGGCTGGTAGCACCGTGGACATATCGTTCACCCCCATAGAGAGGAACAAGAGGAACCCCAGCAGGTGACTCCAGATGTTTACGGTCTCGTTGGAGAGGATGAAAATACTAATTCAAGGAGACAAAAAGACCGATACAAATTAAGTTTAGGTATGTTGGGGTAGGCTCGAGGTTCCATTCACGAGCAAAGTATATGCCTACAAAGGTCAGTCACCCCACCTCCTTAAGCAGAGCTTCGACGGCAGGTGTGCTCTGTATCCATCCGTGATGTATGGATTCTCCTTCAAAAACATCGGTATTTGTTCGTATGTGAACAAGCGAATGCCCCTTGGGATGAGTACTGGCCAATACTGGTAGCTCCCAAGTTCAATATAGTGGGTACTTTTTTTCAGTAGTTTTGGAGGCATCTTGGTAAAGATGGAATTGCAGCTGACGCGGAATGACTGAGAAAAAACAAGTTCATCAACTCATAAAGCCGGAAATCACTGCCACTATATTCCAGAAAACATGTCATAACTCGCCGTGAAGTATCCAAGTTGACAAGCCATCATTAAGTGTAGCTAGCTAAACGTCAACAGGAAGGTAACAATAGTGACACATCCTAACTTAACATTTTCAAATCTTGGGAGATATTTACGAGTCGCTAGAGGCATTGACTTTCGAAACTGGACAGTAGCCAAACTAAGCACCCGCAGACGAGCTGCAAGATATCCAATATCAAATCTGTCCTTGCTAGTAACCGTTAGCAGTGCTTGCTAGCTATTGTTAGCCATGCCGACATGCATTTTGAAGTCGATGTATGGAATTTTACCTTTCAGATAAAGGCCCTTAAGGCCTGTGTTTAAATGTTATGATAAATCCATTTTAAATACAGCTAATCAGTTGTCTCCACGACTTGTATCTGATACATGACTGTTACTTAACCGCTAGCTAGCCGGGTACGTTCACAGACAGATACCGGCTGGAATAAATAAATAAACCACCCCAGGTTACAAAATAGCCCTGCGCCGAGAATCTGGAAGACCCCATTTATGCATATGTTGTACTGCCTGCATAGAATAGTAGATATATGTTAAATAAAGGAAATTTCATGTCAGAATTAAGTTTAATTGCCATATTCAATTTTTTTAAGGCATTATTAAAAAACATTTCATGGCTACAATCCGTCGAGGAAATAAGAGACTGGAACTCCAGAGACTGGAAACAAAAGGTTGATTCTCTTATGTCCTTATTCCCTTACAGACGTCTAACAAAATGATTAGGTCTTGGGTACAGTACAAACAAATGTTGCAGTCTACGTGACGTTTAAGATTACAAAATGCTAGTGTCTCCAGGTCAAGTCTGGTCATTGAGACAAAGCTAACAAAGTTTGAGGCTGATAACTGTTTAAATCCCTACAAAGACAGATTCTCTACGAGAATATTCTCATTGGCTGCACATACAGACCAGTACAGAAACCTGTAGGTTAATATTTTAGAAGGTATAAACTCATGCG
Source organism: Clupea harengus (assembly GCF_900700415.2). Classification (NCBI taxonomy): domain Eukaryota; kingdom Metazoa; phylum Chordata; class Actinopteri; order Clupeiformes; family Clupeidae; genus Clupea; species Clupea harengus. Next base: position 26,141,055 of record NC_045163.1, on the reverse strand, counting down.
GTAAAATTTGTATTGAAACACCATGAATGACAGGCCTAGACAGAGCACGGGCAAATTGTGTTAAACACCACTGTCAGTAACTGCCAATGCGAATGTTTAGTTAACAATAATATTGATCGTGTCTAAAAGTATTATGTAAATAAGTACCATCCTTTCCAGCATATTTTTTATTAAGAAAACTGAAACTAAAATGTAACACTTCATGAAATAGATTAGGTGAGTACATACACTACAGTGCACAATCAAAGAGACTGATACAGTAAGGCTAGGATTGTATCATTCATTGTCAAATTAAGAAAGTCAGAAAAATATACAGTAAAAAGTTCAGTGGAACTCACAAAGTTGGTTATTTTATCTCCACATTCAGTTTCAAATGTTGGCAAGGCAAGAGTTACGTGTTCCATGTTGAGTAGTGGGCAGTGTAGCTTGTAAGGAGGCTGATTCTTTCCCTACAAAGACCACTGTTCACTTGCAGGCAAAATCATATTTACAACCACTGTCACGACATTGTTAAATGTTCTCATATCTCAGTGTTACAACAAAAAGAAAATACAAAAAGCTTAGCAACAACCTTCATTTATATACAATATTAAAAAATACAAAAACAAAACCAGAACAGAGCTGTGAGACTTGGTAATCACATCATGATTATGCAGCCAATTTGACTCTGCAAAAGAAATATGTTAAAGGGGTAACATTTATTTTGATAAAACCTATCAAAATGAAAACCTGATAAAAAAATGTAGCATAATGCATTCATGATATGATTATATTTTTGCACGACAAGGCACAATTTCATGTATTTCTTCTTGTTGGGAATCAGGCACGTTCAGAACACCTTTGGTTTACTGGCTCTGGACCCGAGTGAATTTTATACAGCGTCCCTGAAACATAGACACAAAAGATGTAAACATTAGGCTACTCCAGTGAAGACACAAACTTAAGGACCCATTTGAATCAACATTCATTTTCATTTAATTTCGGCTATCTAATTAAATCAAATAAATGAGACGTATGACATGGATGGTTCTTTTGTGTCTCCTTAAATAGAAAATAGCTGCTGTCAACTGGTCTGCGCTGTAATGACCAATCCTGACAGACCTGCTGTGTCCTAAATTTAATGCTGGTAACTACCAAAGCTCCAGCACGCACATCACATAGTAGCACATCTCAGTACTAATTTGTAACTGATGTTGCTACTTCTTCCAACAGGAGTGTGTGTCAAAATGCATGCTATATCACTGGACAGTGTTTTGACATTCTGACATTAACGATAATTTAGAGTAATTGAATCCATTTGAGAGGCCTTTGACTTTAATAGGCAATGAGGAAGGAGTCTCAGGAATTAGGCTAATCGTGTGGTACGAAACAACTGGCACGGCAGTCACTCTGGTCCAATCAGTGAGAGCAACACGACGCCCTAGCCACAAAGCAGGTACCAGTCTGGGACAAATAATGCGCTACTTAAGAACACTATGACCATGCCTCAGACCATCACAGGTCAACACTATGCTTCTGTTGTATCTAGTGAAGAGTTTACCATGTTTTTTTATACCATGGAGTGGTTTAATATTTCTGTACATTTCAATTTTTTACATGTACAGATACTGTATGCACAGATATTGTGAATAGTGTAGCCTACTCATATTATGGAAATGTATTAATGCAATTACTTCAAGAATCTACTAATATATACTGAATAGACTGACACCACTGTCCATCATCCAATCCATTTCCAAATTACCCCTCGGCACAAAATGTAAAAATAAAAGGCCTGACTATTTCTTCGCATAACCTACAGATACAGGGGTCACCACAGCAACATCAGTCCTAATAGGCCTACATGTGCCCTACATGTGCCCCAGGTCCAGTGCTTCTGTGACCCTCAGAGGCCTCTACAACAACCAATAACTGTCACTTTTGGAAGAAATGCTAGAAAAACATACATTTCTTCTGTGAATACTAGCTACCAGCGAGAAACCACCACAAATACAGATTGACAGTCTGCGAGGCCAGGGTCAAGATGTCAGCCCTTCTGTGCTGAGGGAAAGGGCCACGTCCATCTCCCCACCCCCGTTCATTACCGCAGCGCCCATGCCGCCTCGTTAGCGTCTTCAAGGGCCCTGACAGCGCGGGGCACATCTCTGAGTGTAATGACACTAATGGCTGGAAAACAAGAGGAGGGACCGGTGTGGGGTCATGCAGCTCACTTAACGACCAGCCACACGCGACCAGCCGCAGCTCCTCTTGTGTCAGCACGGGTAGGAAGGTAGGTGCGTGCGCTGGGGGGGGACGGAGGGGGGGATACAGGGGGAGGGGGGGGGGTAGGGTCGCTGGGACCCGTCTCCTTCCTCTCGTGCCACGGCAGGCATGTCACCATCCCGCTTGGGACTCATCATAGTGGAAGGGATCAAGCACTGGAGACAGGGCTGAGGAGACACACGTGATGGGGGGGGGGGGGGGGGGGGCGGCACTAAACAAGCACAGCAACCTCCTCACTGGAGACTGGACCACTCCAGAGATGGGAGATGGTCCAGTGAAAGCAATTATCTCACAAAGTGCCTGACAGTATCAACAACATACACACGCTGTTAAAGATGCTGAGCCGGGCGTGGCTGAGTATTCTAGTGTTGCCACGGGAACCCTCATGAGAAAAATCAAACAGCTTCCCGATTAAATATTGATGAACTTGTAGATGTGGAAATATATCTTATGGATAGTAACAATGGATAATGTTTCACCTGATCCTCTGCTGTTGGTCTCATCACAGCAACCCGATGGTACTGCCGACGCAGCAGTGCACCCATAGCATCAAAGCGTCCCTGCAAAAGATTTAGAAAGCACATATAGTGTGTAGAAAGCACTTTGTTTTAGGTATGCATTCAGTTTGGGCTGCAAACGGATAGAGTGCTTAGATGTGTAGTTTTAATGACTTGTGCTGTTTTGTCGTGTGAGAACACAAGAATACAAAACATCTAGGCAAGAACCCTCTCAGCATCGTGAAACAGTCAACATTTAAGACCGCTCAGAGCTCCAGCATTACACTGACACACTATAAAAACAGTCTCTCAGGATCTCAGGAAGTTTAAAAAATACATTTTAGATATTTTATTTCTCCTTCAAAGACACATCTATAAGAAGAGGGTTTGAAATAGAGAATTCACCAGCAGACTAAATTCATTCATGGAATATTGAAAACAAATGTAGTGGGAAAACAAAATATGTAATTTACTCAGCAAAGGCTAAAGTGTGCCTCACACCCTGCTGTTCAGAACAACGCACATGAAAAGCTTGTTTGGGCTCATAGTGGTCATAGTCCCGACCCAAGTGGTGAATTGTAGGTCTAGTGAAGTCAGCGACGTACCTCTCTGCAGGTGTAGTCTCACCTTTATAGGGGTGTACCATTTGGACTGTTGATGGGGGTGGTGTAGATATGTGGGGGGCGGCCTGCTGGGAGGCTTCCTGATGATGGGCTCTTCCACTTCTTCTGGCATCGTGACGACAGCATTCTTGGCTTTCTCAAGTCGCGCCCCCTCCTCTGTTGACCCTTTGTCCCCCCAGCGCACCTGAAGGACACAGTGTCCACATTTAGAGCTGTCTGTCAAACTGCGATTCACAACATCCAAATGAACACTCGTTATGAAGCATAACAGCAAAACCATTTATCAGACCTTGTATTCGCTTTTGAAATTGGACTTTTGTGTCCCAGCACCATACATGACAAAGTGGCTTTTCAGGTTAAACTCACCTCCATACGTCTGATTCCACCGGCCCCTCTCCCCCCATAGTACGATGCATCCACCATGGGCCACTTGGTCTTTGGCTGCGGCTCTTCCTCTGGTTCCTGTGGGAGAACCAGAATAATAAGGTGCGAGAGCACGGTCATGGAGGCATCTTATCATTCAACATCTCTCCACCATCTTATCATTCAACATCTCTCCACCATCTGCATTGGATAAAACAGTGTGGTGATTCATTTTTGCTATCGGGCCAGTGATGTGAGATTGGATCGCCCATATATACACTCATAAACACAATCACATCCAAATCAAGACATGTGAGATTCGTTAAGGAGTTATTTGTCATCACTGTGCGTGATATATTTCAGCTTGCTTACAGGCATAGGGATGGGAGGGGGAGGGACAGGAGGAGGAGGGTCCTTGATGACCTGAAATAAAAAAGATTTTTGTTAAGAAACCAAAGCTTGACAGTTTCACAACATCACAGTGCTTTCTTTGGAACATTTTAATAACACTAATATTCTGATGAAGGTCTGGCTTTGTCTTTCACACATCAAAATGAATATGATATAACACAGGCTCGCAGTTCATGCTGACTTCCCTTGAGAAAACAAGTCTCAAGATTGTTCAAATCAAACTAATGTGAAAATTGGACGCGTGTCAGCAAAGCAGTGTGATGAAACTGAAAACACCAACTCACGATAGTGCAGCACAACGGCCAGAACCACCAGACGACAGCCAGGCCCAGCAGCAGGAGCAGAACCAGGACCAACACCAACACCACCAGCCCACTGGACTGTCAGACAACATCAGTCAATGTGTTACCCCATCGCATATCACATATCCATATTAGTAGTTGTCATCCAAAGAGACATCAAATGTAAAAAGTTAAATGAAAGTAAAAGTAAAGTCACAATGACTATATTTTCAACCAATTCAATGCCATTACAGAACACTGTACAATGGCTTTCCATTCAAAGAGTATGAGTTTATACTCAAAGTATGTTTTAATAGCACTTGTACTTCATAACTATAAAATCTTGACCCTCTCAAGCTGATGAAGCGAAAATGACATATTATGCACATATTATGATTTGATATAGATTCTAAAGGCTGGTGGTAAACTGCCAAGGTTGGAGGACTCACACAAGTAGTGGCATGTATCGTCACTGGACTTGAAATAAAAGACTGTCCTTTGTTGAAGCTGATCAAAACCTCAATGGATCTACAAAGACAGATCAACGTTTACATTTCAGCGTTAAAAGATGTGGCTGTTTTACTTTCATGTTAACATATTCTGGTGCCTATCAGGGAACCTTGTAGCAGGCATAACATTCCATGTTTAACTATAATTCATGATGTAACCTGTAAAACAGCCTGTTGTTGGCACCTCATGGGTTTACATTACATTACATTAACTATTAACCTCAGGGAGCATGGGAAGGAGGGGTGTGTGTTAGAGAGAGAGAGAGAGAGAGAGAGAGAGAGGAGAGAGAGAGAGAGAGAGAGAGAGAGCGAGATAACAGAAATTCGGGTCAATTTTCAAAGTTCAGAGTTGTCTCACTGGCAAAGTCATGGGATACCAGAGTCTCACTGCCAAGGCAAACACAAATGTAACAGTTGGGTAAACATTCACCACACACACACACACACACACACACACACACATTTTATTTTTATTCAGGAGACATTTTCGGCAAGCCAACTAATGGAATAGTCAACGAGATCTCATTCTATCACGGTGGCATAGCAACAGCTGGTGCGGCTGAAAAGTCCATTGTGCCATCCAAGCACTCCGTAAGTGATACTTACTCTCCGACCTCCTGCAACACTGGAGCTGGACACAGAATGTAATTGTCCTGCACTAGAGTCGGCCTCTCATCTGGGAGGAAAGGGAGAGAACGGCATGATCTGACTGCCCAGAGTCGAACACTGAGACATTATTGTGTGTTTTAATGCCACTCGGATCCTCATGAGCTCTGAAGGCCGTGGCTACATAATACTGTGGCTGTTGATGTGCAGCTTTAACCAAATGAAGAGCATAATACCGTGGCTGTTGATACTGTGGCTGTGGCTGTGGCCGAACGAAGAGCTGTGGCTGGAGGCTTATGTTTTGCTCAGAGTATTCCCTTGATGTGCTGGGATCCCCCCATGGCTACGCACCGCACTGTGCTCTTGAATGATTTATGCCTGTGACATTCCATATTGGTCTTCTCATGCCTTATGGCAGGGGATGGTCGAGGGACAGTGTGTGTGGGCGAATCACGGAGGAATGTGTTTGTTGCACTCACTGTAAGTATGATGATTGACGGTGAGGGTGCAGACCACACCCTCTGGTGTCCTACCCCGGGCGAATCCGTTTCCTCGGAGGACAATGTTGAAAGACTCTGCGGTACAACATCCATTCTTTTCAGTGTTTTTTAAAAGCAGGCTTGGAATAAACAGTCACTTTTGTCACAGACCAGTTCTGTCAATATTACTGACGCCCGGCGCCACTTACCATTTACACAAACACTGGAAGGCTCTACTCTGTAGATTTCAGTGCAAGATTTCTTGAGGATCTATAATAACAACAAAATAATGACTTAGGATATATCATTATGTTTTAGTATAATTATTATACATTATTGTAATAACACCCATAAAAAATGTTACACCCACAGAAATGACATGAAAAAAGTAACATCATGTAAAATATATTAAATTTACATCAAGTAAAATATATTATTATATCAACTAAGTCATTTCTTTGAATAGAGTCTCTGCTAAAAACTCTATATAACAAAGTAAATATCACGATAATCAAGATCAGGCTATATTTCTGGTTCCTAAAACCAACCCACGCTATATTGACTTTGTAGCTTGTTATGGGTGTGTGTGTGTGTGTGTGTGTGTGTGTGTGTGTGAGTGTGTGTGTGTGTGGCTCCCTCACCGAATTCACAATGCTTTTAAGGGCCTGAAAGCCCTCCAGCACGGGAAACACCTGATCTCTGCTATCAGCGATGTCGACAAGCTGTGGGACGGAAAGCAGAGGCTCGTTTGCAAGTGCGTCCTGACGTTCGCCGCACGCAGAGACTCAGGCCTACTGTACAAACAAACACAATGTCAGTCCCTGTTACAGCGGGCCAGATTATGTTTTCCTGTGGTGGGTATCCAAGCCTGCTTCAAAGAGCACAGAGACACAGACAGGATGTGAGGCTGGCAGAATCCAATTAGACGGTAATATCTAGGTTCCTGCGTAGGGGGAGTAGGAGCAGCCTGCTACCATCAGGCAGTGAGGAAATAGTCTGGAGGAAATACTCACACTGTACAAATCTGTTTTTTTTTTTTCCCAAGAAGGGAAGAATTAACCGACTAAAATACTGACCATAACATTTCAATAGGGTCAGTGTAAAACTGGTCATCACTCATTTGATACACGTCTCTTGTTGATTGGGGCCATTTTATCCTCTAGCAGCTTGTGAACACACTCAGCGAAGCAATGTGTCAACAGGTCAAGGCTCTTGCCATGTCACATAGGGCTGCCTGTATGCCACGTCAGTCACATAGGGCTGCCTGTATGCCACGTCAGTCACATAGGGCTACCTGTATGCCACGTCAGTCACATAGGGCTACCTGTATGCCACGTATGCCACGTCAGTCACATAGGGCTGCCTGTATGCCACGTCAGTCACATAGGGCTGCCTGTATGCCACGTCAGTCACATAGGGCTACCTGTATGCCACGTCAGTCACATAGGGCTACCTGTATGCCACGTCAGTCACATAGGGCTACCTGTATGCCACGTCAGTCACATAGGGCTACCTGTATGCCACGTCAGTCACATAGGGCTACCTGTATGCCACGTCTGGGGAGTCATATCAAGTACATAAAGCAGAGATAATACTTATGGAAAATACAGACCTGATTCGCATCAAAGTCTTTCACACCAACACAGTACACCCTGGCACCAAACAATCTGGCATCATTTGCCTGTTTGAGAACAAAAATAAATATGTAATGCAAAGACCTGCACCTGAACTAACACGTGAACAATAAACTGTGACCACTTTTTTTTCAAACCACCAGTATTTGCGCCACATTGATTGTGGTCTACAGTCACCACCATAAGGCTGAATGGTAACAATGGCCATGTCATGCCATATCAGGGAGGTGCACTCTTATCACTATGGTTACGGTCTCTTTCTCCATTTCATGTGCTGGCAAATCAGGGCCAGGACGCTTGCTTAATGACAATGATAAGAATCATTTAGGTTAAAAAAAAAACATTTTGTGCATGTAGTCATTCTGTGGCAGCTATCATCAAATGAGGTTGTATTTGTTTCTAGGACTGGCCCAAGTAGCTGTCAATGAGCACTAAAACAGGAAGCAAGACACCGGATGAGACAACCAACCAGTCAATGAACACATCATTGAATCCCTTCCACCCAAACAATTCTGCTATACTGAGCAAAGTTATCTAACTGGGACGATGGAAACGTGCAAGGCATGGTGTGTCACTCTTACTTACGAGATGGTGCCAGTGTAGAAATGCCTCTGAACCAGTTACTAGCTACTATCAGATCTATGAAGCGGAAAAGCAGCTAGGGCTTCTAGCACGGAGCCAAATGTCCAACTGTACCTCCTCCACTGTGAGCTGATAGGGGTAGACGTCCAGCTTTCCATCCGTTAAGGCAATAATGATGCTGGATGCCCTGGTGGTTTGTGCTTTCATCTGCTCCAAAGCCTAGAGAGAGAGAGAGAGAGAGAGAGAGATCCCTGTATGACACAACTGCCTTGGAATACACTGTGATTACGATTACACTACATTCGTTTGTCACTTCAAATCAGCTTGCCGATTAAAGCTCTTCACAAATTTGCTAAATGAATTTGTCTTCTGTTTTAGCAGCACTCGTCGTGAGAAGGTGTGGCGGCTAACTACATATGCGTCAGAGGAGAGATGCTAGATGATCTGTTACACTACTAGATTGACACCAACCAAGAACCAGGGATGTTCCTTGTGTAGGGGCTCACCTTCAAGCTCATTTTAAACCCTTTGTTTGTCTTGATGTGTGTGTGTGTGTGTGTGTGTGTGTGTGCTTGTGTGTGTGTGTGTAGTATGTGTATGTGAGTGTAGTATGTGTGTGTGTGTGTGTGTGTGTGTGTGTGTGTGTGTGAGTGTAGTATGTGTGTGTGTGTATGTGTGTGTGTGTGTGTGTGTGTGTGTGTGTAGTATGTGTGTGTGTGTGTGTGTGTGTGCGGTGTGATAGGTGAAAATTCACCCTAGTTACCTCAGGACTCCGGAGCTGCATATAAGTATATTTATTAGACAAACAACAATTGCAATCGGGCTCACTCCCAGCACAAGGCTGAAAGTGAAGCAATATTAAACACATTGCACAAGGTTTATATAGACAGAAGTTTAGCGTTCAGTAGGGATCTCTGACGTCCGAGGCTCCCTGTCTTGCAAGGATGGCAGTTTTGCACAAGGTCGGAAGAAGCACAGTTCCCTTCTTATCACCTCTGGTCTAAACATGCTCTTGTACAAATGCAGACTAAGTGGCACCTAATAATCTAAGTTACAAACACGCAGAAACACAGAAAAGCCATGTTCCTGCTTACATAAGTACATGATTCATATAAGGTAATTAATAATACAAGGCACTTGATTATTATATTCTTAAGTCATTAACAGTGTTTGGAAATGATCTCCATCAGTGTGTGTGTGTGGGTCTGTGTGTGTGTGTGTTTGTGTGACTTTACCTTCTTCATCCCCTCGTGCATGTAGGTCTCTCCGGCTGGTATGACCTCGCTCAGCTCACTCAGGCCTCGGTCCACCTTCGCTCTGAAGACAAACACAGTCAGGCTCCCTTAGGAGTCATAAATGGGTTGGAGGTGCTCATGTTGCCATGTAAAGTGATTACAGAGATTGTGTGTGGTGCGCGGAGGAATTTGGGTGTAAAAGCGTTTCCCGACAGTCTAGTGAGTGTGATGAGATGAGAGGGACGGGGCAGCGCATGTCAGACAGTACCTGTCTCCAGTCAGAGGCAGTATAACTTCGGCACTGGAGGAGAATACTATAAAAGACACCCTCATTCTGGGGCTGAAAACAAACACAAAGACGTTAAAGTGCAAGCATAGTCGTGGGACAAAGCTAAATTCATCTTGCATCATTCTTGTGGCACATTGAGTTATGGTGGATATGCGGGTATGTTAAATTTGTAGCTACTGTAAGTATAAATCACAAATGCTCTGTGGCTTCTACACCATATGCAAACCTAGAGTTATTCTCTAAAAAAAACATCCTGGGACCATTTGGGAATAAAGGACCACATTTGAGTCAACACTTTTTGTCGTCCTGTCTGTCCTGACTCCTTGCCACCACCATTACAGCACCCTTTACTAGGTCCGCCCGCCACAGTGCGTGCTGAGCAAACATGATGTAGTGCCATGCTTGTGAAGTTAAAATAAGTAATACACAATTACGTTTAAAACGGGACACATGTGCTACCCGCTGGCCCTAGCGATGGGAGCTGTGGCGTCCTGTGCTCAGGGGCTTTGATATCACATAGAGAAGCAGACATATCCACTCAAATGAATGTTTATTAACCAACCCTCTGTGAATGAAACTATTAGCATAGACATATCACACAGACATACTCTTGTAAACATGTGTAAAATGTTATAAAAGTCAGTTGTTATGTTATTGTAAGTACTTTTATTGATGTCTTCAATGTCCACCACTAGGCTAGATAATATTGGAAAACAATGCACCTGGCTTTAAGCTTTCCCCCATCACTGTCAACCGAAACAGCCTTGACCCTGTGGTTTGTTTACCTTACGAAGCGGTTGGTGAGCTGTTCAACAAACTCATAGATCTCAGGCCAGTTACCGGCAACACTCCCAGACCTGCAACAAAATGGAGTCGGAGAGCACTTTCAGAGACTACACAGGCCTATATAAGGATCCTGGTGGTGGGCTCTTCAAAGGGTCTGTTAAATGACTAAAAATACCATCTGTAATCAAATAGAGGTGACGTTCCACCCAAGCCGGGCAAACATTCAAAAGTGGTGCTGGTATGATAAACACACACACCAGTTTGGGATTTCCAGGGCAAGGCATAGGCAGAGTATGAATGATTGTCATGTGAAGGAACTTAAACAATATAATACCCTCATAACAATCTCAGTTGAATTGTGTGTGCTGGAGAGAGTAGTTGTGTGTATGTCCTTGTTGTGTGCATATGAGGGAGAAGAGTATCGGTCTGTGTAACACACATACGCAGAGAGAGAGAGAGAGAGAGAGAGAGAGCTCTTGAAAATAAACTTCCTTGTATTCCAACATAAACACTGCATATGATGACAAAGACCAGCGCCAATCTTTCTTGTAGATCCGAAAAGCTGTACGTTCAAAATGATCAGACTCACTTACCTATCCAGCACAAAGTACAGATCAAAAGCTCCTTGACAGGAGTCATCTTCGCCTTTACAGAAACTGTTTAAAAGAACTGTGCACAACTGCAGGAGCGCGATGCCCGTCCAAACACTATTCCGCAGCTTGCCTGTTCTCATAATAGTTACAAGGACAAAATTCTAACGTTCTCAAAAAATCAAATCAATTCAACTACACTGGATCACGCGCTGCTAGAGAATGCAGTTAGTCACCTGCACAAATACATGCGCAAAACAAAACAAAACGTCGTCATATTCGCGCCTAAAACTAATAGAGATCAGATACACGATATAATACAATAGGATTAGTTAAGTAGCATGACACTCCAAAACATTCGGGACGAATACAGTCTCACGCCTTTCCTTATGACAGCAGCTGAAACATTCATGCAATGAGCATGCGCAGAATAATGAGAGTTGCGTTTATTTCATTATGGGGCAGTACAGTAACAGTGAATATAAGAGCGGAGAAATCTAAAACAGCAGTCTTCAGCTTCAGTGAAACTGAAATTGTGTTTCCACTATATCGTTGTATTTTGTATCTTTAATTCTAGACTTTGACTGCTTTAAAGCTGCCCAGACCTAATAATCAAGCAGTGCGTGGCTGACCTGTTACACGCTAATATGGGCTATAAACTGCTGTGCATGTAACGGCTGTAGGCTGCTGCTGCTGCTCGAAAATAGTGGGGTAAAACGGACAGTGGACAACGTGCACGGGACATTCGGAGTCACAGTCGTGTATGAGGGTGTGGCCTCCGTTTAGCCCGAGGGACAAGATTCCGGACTGGATGGATGATGGCCCCGCGCTTTCGCCCCGAGCACAACGCTGACCTCGCGTCGTTAACGGACCACCGCCCCTCGATGCTAGAATGACTTATTTGACAGCAATGAGAAGGGCTCATATTGGATGCAGCCAATTTTCACGATGTTTTATCGGACAAATGAACATCCTACTAAAACTTCACCAGTGCTTCTCTGACAGCTATGAAAGCCACATGCATGGGCTAATGATTGTGCCCCCCCCCCCCCCATAATATGAGTTTGTCTGTCTAAATTGAGACCCTTTCACTTTGACCTTTTGTCCCGCATTTTGCATATTGAGATACTGTCCCGTATTTTCATTTGTCATTTGTTTTTTAATTGTCAGAAATAAGAACACATGGATGCGTTCTCTTACCCACTCACTCAGCACGTGAGCCGCTTAAAGCGTTGCGTCATATTTCTACTCTTTTTAATAGCGCTACGTCAAAAGCCGCAAACAGAGGCACGCTCAATCCTGGCAAAACGTTTATTAAACGGAAATGGTGGTACCCAAGGGTTGCAACTATGGCGGCTGAGAGGGTGATTCGTTGCGTTCTTTTCGAAAAATGTTCGGAGCCTGTTTAAATTGGTTCAAATACGTGTTTCCACCTTTTTTTGTAAATTACTTTAGTTAGATCCATTGTGCACACTGCCTTTTTCATAAGGCGGTATTGGACTGCATGATACCTGCTGCCTTTGATGGGCCTGTAATGGCCAATGCATGTTGGATGTGTTTCAATAAAGACATTTTGTAAAATGAGTGTGCCTTTTAGGTTGACAAACATCATCATATGTGCTCATCATATCTTTCATATAGTAAAAGCTGTAGCCTGTATCTTCTATGGCCTAAATGGTGTGCTGCGGAATCGACCGGATGACAACGTATAGGTGTTTACGAGCCGTAAAGCAGAATATAAATAATTCGTATTCAGTTATAGACATAATACAAAGTTGTAAATTACCTCTCAGCGTTGGTAACATGTCCCACATTTTCCCACACAAACTACTCGTCTCACATTTAGTCTGTGTGTATCTGGTCATCCTAGTTTGGTGGCAGCCTGAATTAGAACAAACATTTACTGATTCCATTAATGTTATTAGCATAATTCTGTAAACTACTATACCCTCCTGACGCCTCATACACATAACGTTCATAACACGGTTTTTTTTTTTTTTTGTGGCAGGGCGACTGCTGATGTCAATTGACAGGTTCACCTCAGACGTGGGAGGCGGAGTCGTGTCATATCTCATTAACTAGATTAGGGCCCAAGATTATAATCTGTGTCTCCCCCGCCAACACAGGCCATTTCAAGAAGCGCGTCTGCCAGACACGGACCCTGGAATCTTTCGCACACATTTACGGCTTCTTCACATCCGTGGCCCCTGAGAATATTTTGACAAACTAGTTTTTCTGATGGTAAGACTAAACAGAAAAAAACATTAACTCGCATTTGATTTAATTTTTATGTGTGTAGATCATGGCAACATTTTAAAGTGTTTCGGAAGAAAATGGCTAGATTTATTGTTTCCAAATCAATCTTTACAGGTTGGTGTTCAAAACGAATTCAAGTGGATTTTTTTATGTTAATAGCCTACATGGTTGTGTTCTAGCTCAAGATGGATGGACCAAAATTGATAAGAACCACAGAGTCCCGTGCCGCGGATCGATGGATCACGGATATGTTAACGTCTGTCTTAACCACAACAGACATCCCGGTAAACACGGTTTTTGGGCCTTGTGATTTGAAGCACTCGTCACTGTATGACAGCATCGCCTTCATTGCTCTGAAATGTTCGGACAGAAGAACCACACCTTACATGCTGAAGGTAAGGAATTGTTTTGGATTCTTCTTTACAAAGACAAGACATTCGTCTTGTGCAGGAACTATAGCTTTATTTATATCCTCCTGGGAATCAAGAAAAATTTACAGAATAGCTCAAAAGAGTTAGAGGGTATGCATGAAAAACAAATGTCAACTACAGAGGACTATGGGTTGGTTCTCAGGAGGTTACAGAACGGCATTGCTTTGTATTTCATGCAAAGACTCATAGAGCCTACATCCCATATCATGCAAAACAAATGTAATAGAGTTGAACCTTCAGTCTATTTGGTCTATATACTTTCTTAAAGTAAGAAAAGCATAAACTAGCTTTATCCATCAACTAACTTTGCTGATACAGCTTCCAAAAGTAGGGTTTGTAATATATTAGTGATATGGCCAATGTAAAATGCTTTCTCGTCTAACCAATAATAACCAATGCCATAGTTGCGGTCCGTCCAGAGTCTGACTGGTTGTTTTGTGTGGGCAGGTGGACATGTCTAGTGCTTCTTCAGAGAGTCCCCACTGGCTGCAGCTGGTTCAGGCTGCCAGAGACGCTGATGAGCAGAACCTGGAGGCGTACGTGAAGGATGGACAGCTGTTCTTCAGAGTCCTGAGAACAGTCAAGAGGGATTCAGAACTGCTGGCATGGTACAAGAAGGATCTGTCCCAAATACTGAATCTCATCTCAACAGAGTCAAAAGGTAGGATTAGACATAAAAAAAAAAAACATTGTAGATACTGCAAGGACAATGTTGATTTCGAAATGTTGTATTATTGTTTTCATTTGTATTACCAGAAGAATTTTTGTTTGAAATTGAATATGTGTATACATTTAGCATTCAGTGTGATAAGCAATTGCATGTGCAATGGTACAGCATCTGATGAATTTATTTAAATTGCATTCACTGCCTCATCCTCATCAAATCCTTTTGTTTTTGTCTTTTTTTTTCTAGGCGTTCGCCCTACACGTGCCCTTTCTGCAAACAGAGTTTTCACTTTGAGTACCCTCTCCTGGCGCACCAAAGGTTCCTTTGCGAGGAGAGGTTCTTAAGTCTCACTGCTGGCAGGGTCTCCAAAGTGAGCCCTCATTCCCAAAGGGCCAAGCCTGCGACGACAGACTTCCACAATCTAGCACGAGACCTGGAGAATGAGCGCGCTCCAGCGAGCCATGAGGAGACCGGAGGAAACAACAAGAGAAAATGTTCCGAGGTGGAAAACGACCACAGGGAAGAGGATCTGTCCTCTTCCGCGTCCAAAGGAGATCAGTCGGTGAAGAGAGTGTGTGTTCAGAGGACGTCGAATCAGCTGATCATTCCGGTGCCGTTCAAGAGCAACTCGAGCAAGACCAGCGCGGTCAGCTGTGTCATCGCTTCCCAGACAAGCTCAAAGGGAAGTCCCGAGGTAAAGAACATCACAGGCTCCGAGGGTCTCAAACACTTGAACTCCAAACCTAAAAAGAGCTGATAAAGGCATCTACGCCCTCATCTCGCAGCGATGCCTGCTCCACGAAGGACTCCATCAGCTCGGGAGCGGAGGTGAGGAAGAGTGCCTTCGTCCAGCCACCCCGTTCGTTCCCCCAGACCCATCACCCCATGGTGATGACTCTCCCCGCTGCCCGCGCCCCCCAGCTGCCCTTCGCCACCTCCAAACTCCAGAGCTCCGTTTTGCTCCAGGCCGCGATGCACAAGCAAAGCTCTCTGCTCTTCAGCCCCAGGGTTTGGCCCAGACCCCTGGCACCGACCCTGGGCCTCCGAAAGACCGCCGGCGCGCCCCACTTCTACCCGCTGTCGCCCCTCTCTTCCATCAGCCTCCCAGCCCAGAACTGGTGTGCCAAATGCAGCATCTCCTTCCACATGACTTCCGACTTGGTGCACCACATGCGGTCCCACCACAAGGGGGCGCTGTCCACAGACCAGGGGGCCAGGCTGCACAGGGAGGACAAACTCAGGTGTACCATCTGCAAGGAGTCTTTCAGGGAGCGCCACCACCTGTCCCGTCACATGACCTCCCACACATAAGCCTGTCTCCAGGGAAACTACCTCTCGCCCAATATCTTCAGCCCACGCATGATGCCATGCTGCTGCCCCCATCACAGTGGCAAGTACAGGTGACCTCTGGGTGAAGTGCAACATAATCACTGAGCTCAAAGATGAGCAAAAAAAAAAAATCAGTTTGTCATTTTGCTTGCTTCAAAATAGATAACCTACAAAAGACTTGCAATGTTCTCTAACTGCATGGACGGAGTTTGTGTTTTTGAGTAATGGAATTTTCCTTTTTCATGAAGTTTTTAGGCAGATATTGTTAATAATTTGATATTAATAATTTATTATTTGTATCCACTCAATGATTGAACTGGGGCCAGCAGCACTCAATGGGCAAGACTCTGCCCATCTTAACCACTAGATGGTAGTAGAGTGCTACGAATAATGATCACAGGCAATGCACAATGATGAATTGCATTTTTGAGACACTTTGTCTTGCCACAGAAGTGTGGAAGAGATACTTTCATATTTTTTATGTAGTCAAATGTTATTGTACTACTGATACGTTTAAATAATGTCAAAGAGTTTTTTGTGCTCATCACTTACTTTATGCATTACAGTAATAAAGAGGTCCTGGATTTTATACACAACACAGCCTTATCTCAGTTTCCATCTCAGTTTATTACAAAAATATGAACTCACGAGACCATTAATAAAGCAACTTCTTTGAGTACCCTAATAAAGTCTCTTCTTTTAATAATCTAAAATAATGTCATGAACACACACACAAGTGATACAAAACTTCATGAGAAAAAACCCCACAATATCAGTGCAGATGATGACAAAAGCCAAAAAAACACAAAGCTTATCAAAGTGTAAGTAACATAGTGAACAGACCCAACTGAAAGGGAAAATTAGTCAAGATATTTACTATTGACCACGTAACTATTTAGTTACACTGTTGGTCAAACGGTTTGATCAAATCTTCCCTCCAGCATAACCTCACTTTTACAATGTAGTGTTATAGCTGTAGCATGACTGTACATACTGAGGTTAACATTCAATAATTGGCACTGTAGCAAATACTTCACACGCTAGCATGACGTGCTTCAACAAGTCACCATGTTTATCATCACACGGTAACACACTGGAAGAGACATGAAAATCAAGCATATTTGACTTCATCAGTGTAGAGCATGCCTACCAGCGACACACTCTTCATCAGAACAAGTAGAGTTATGTTTGTACAACGACTTGACCCATCAAGTCACTTCATTCAAAATTAGCTTAATAGAATGAATACATTCTTTTGACACCTTCTCAAGGTAATGCTGAGAAACCAGTCTCAAAGTCTTCATGGTTAAGTGAGGGAATGTGTGTGTGTGTGTGTATCTGAGGAGTGTTTTTTGAGGAGGGTCCTTGATCCAACTTGATGCTTATCCCTCATTCCAGAGTTTGAGAGACAGCTGTCCACCATTTTGTGATCACTCTTTAGGCCCTGTGTAGCGATGACCTGTATTAAAAAAAATAGATCATTAAATATATTTATCTCAATATAGTGGTACTGTCACCAGTATAATTAATTAGTAATGTATGGTTAGAGAATCTGTTAACACTTAAAAGCGATTTTATGCAGTGCTTAATAAGAATATGGAAAGCATGTGGAGATCCTCGGGAGTGATCCAAGTGACGGCACGTACCTTAGGGACCGACGAGTGTCTCTCTCCATATGGTTCTCTGGTCCCTCGCTCTCATAGGAGGCCAACTGGAGCTCTGGGATGGATAGATAGATAGATAGATAGATAGAGAGATAGAGAGATAGAGAGAGAGAGAGAGAGAGAGAGATAGATGGATAGATAGAGAGATAGAGAGATGGATAGATAGATAGAGATGGATAGATAGATAGAGAGATAGAGAGATAGATAGAGAGATGGATGGATAGATAGATAGATAGATAGAGAGAGAGAGAGAGAGAGAGAGAGAGATAGATGGATAGATAGAGATAGATAGATAGAGAGAGAGAGAGAGATAGACAGGCATAAGTGAGGACAGTCAGTGACCTCGTTCCCCTCGTCAATTGGCTTTTAACTCGGTGGTAGAATTAACACGGGTCATGAACAACCAAGCGTGTCTTCTGGGACTCCAGCCTAGGCGAGGCTTTTCAACAACGGTCATAAATTTAACTGCCGCTTGCAGAAAAGAGGTCACAAGCAATCATATGATGTAATGGAGTATTTGTAACTGACACCACATATTAAGTCAAACGATCTCTTGTAGCTTTTGTGACATCTAAGACCTCTTGGCCTTCATGCAGTCCAACTAAAAGGAGTGAATATTGGACAATGCGTGGGTCTTCGTGGAGACACACATTTAGCAGAGATTCAAAAAATGCAATGTAGCAAACGTTTCTGGAGAAATGACTGAATAACTATTTGGATTAGATTAGATTTAGATTAGACTATTTGTATTTTTGTCTCAACAGACTATTATAGTTCAATGTGAACAGCATAAACATGATGCAGCAGTGGGCTGCACATAACACTAGGGGGCAGCATTTCTCTGCATATGTGGCTGAAAATGGCTGAAATCCTCCCCTTAGTGTCTACAGCGCCCATTCCATCATTCAGCAACGTGATCTGTGATCAATGAAAGGCCTTAGCAACGTGATCTGTGATCAATGAAAGAGCTTAGACCTAAATCCTTATATTTACTCTCAAGGTAACTCCATACCGGCCAGATGGCACTCTGAGCTTTGAGATAGCCTTGTGGAACTCACCCTCATCACTGAAGACCGGGGTGCTGATGAGGTACTGCAGGGTCTTCCTGTCTCTCTCAAACGGACACGCGGCCAAACGCCATGACAGGAACTCGCTCACCTGCTTCGCCAACTCCCAGAATTTCTGTGCGAAAAAAATCCAAATTAATTCACTAACAGGGAGTTTTTTCTTGCCCGTGTTGCCAATGTGCTTGCACTAAGGGGGTTCAGGCTCTGGGCTCTGTAAAGCGCCTAGAGACAATTGTATTGTTATGGCGCTATATAAATAAAATTGAATTGAATTCAGACGCTTCACAAAAAAATCCAAATTATTCAGACGCTTCACAAAAACTCTAAATGTATACTTTAGAGATCAATATAGATTTAGACATGAACAAACGAAAGCTTGCTTTTCCACAACTGTGCGTGCAAACAATGTCTAAGGTGAAATACTTACCCGAAACGTCTCAACGACAAATCAATACATTTTCTATGTAATAAAAAACTGACTTGCCTCAAAATTAATGTGGCCATTGGGTAGCCTGCTGACACAGCCTTCATTGAGGAAATAGATGTCCTTGATGAACAGGCTGAAGAACGGAATGACAATCTAAGGAAGCACAACAAGAGACCACTGTGATTAGAAAACACCGCTCGCATGAACCACGTTGACTGTCATACTGAGTAGATCACCAGCTGCTGTCACACTGCAACCACACAATGAAGTTCACCACTTCAAAAAGTCTTCAAGAAGTCAACAACATGCCCCAGTGTTATGACGAGGTCATATAGGGCCTGTGTGTCCATTAAAGTAACCTACAGGGCGACAGTGGTGCAGGGGGTAGAGAAGTCGGTTAGTAATCAGAAGGTTGCTAGTTCGATTCCCTGTCGAAGCGTCCTTGAGCAAGACACTGAACCCCTAATTGCTCCTGATGTGCAGTGTGCCATCAGTGTTAATGTAAAATGTGTATACATTGTAAGTCACACATATGTAAGTCGCTTTGGATAAAAGCGTCTGCTAAATGACTAAATGTAAATGTACTTCCTTAGTACAATAAGTGAGTATTGAATCTGTACACTTGCCTTTTCTCTGCTGGTCTGTGCCGTGAGGCACCTCTGTGTGGCCCCACGCAGTGCTGTGCGGTAGTTGTAGAAGTTACTGGACGGGTCCATCTGATGCTGTGCGACAGAAACATCACAACATTAAGATAAAAAATGGCCTTAGGAACCTCTGTGACGTCACAGCATTAAAATACAATGGCCTTGAAGAACCCCCGTAACATCATGGACTCCAGCCCTCTTTCTGTGTCTTACCTCCAGGATGTCGAATTTAGCCGTGTTGACTTTACTCCAAGTCTTCTTCAGTCGGGACACTGGGCACATGTTCATCCCAGCTGCGGAAGGAAGAGAAGCGTTCAGCAATGAAAAGGTGATCCAGCCAACTGAACAGACACACTGTAGAGCAGGAGTCCCGGTAATTGTACAGGTCGATCACCATAAGGAGGTGTGTTCTTGTAATGTGTTATTACCAACCATCAATGCTAATAAATGCTAACAGACGGAGCAAAGGACGCGCCAGAGGCGGTTCAGACATAATCAAACGCTTACTGATAATGGCCATGAGGGAGTTAAAGTTGCCAATGTTGAAACACTCTCGAGCCACGTCTATGAAGAACTCCAGTATACGTGCTCTGTGCTTCTTTTTCACAGGCTGTTAAAAAAAAAAAACACACAACAAGGTTAGATATCTGAGATGAAGCAAGAAGGCATCAAAAAAAAAAATGGAGAGAGAGAAAAAGGTCAGTTTACGATTGACAAATAGAGCAGAAGTAAAAGAACTCACAGTGCAGATTTCCGTGGCCACCAGGTAGCTGAGTCTGTTGAACCAGTCAACATACGCCTCCAGGTTACTCGGCCTGCGCTTGTTGAAGAAACACTGTGAGAGGAAAACAAAACGAAAAGACCCATTCGGAGTCAGTGTGCTTGCCAAATGTGGTTTTAATTGAGAGAGTTAGATGCTCATCGGTCATCCACACTCCCCTCAGACATTTATCTCCGTCTTAAAGCACTTGCCTGTTCCCAAAAGGGGGCCAAAAAGGCTGATGCAATTTGCGGAAGAGATCTCATTCAGGCTTACTCAGCCAGATCACTCAAGACCAATTTAGAAACTCTTGCATAACCAACAAGTAGTACATTTTGCAGAAGACACAAACCTTATGGTTGTCCTGAGGACCTTTCAGGGCGAACGCGTAGACAAATTCTTCTGGGCCGATGTAGCTCAGTCTCTCCTGTGAAACAAAAATAGGTTTCTTTTAAGCACATAACAAAAAGTCAGGTTAAAACATTCTGTACAATTTATTTTCCTTCAACAGCTCCGCATAGTTACAAGATGTGCATGTTATTTCAACATGCGATCCAAGTGGTTGGTTTGGCTCATATTTCTTCCAGCTTTCTTACGCAACAGCTGTGAGAAACTAGGACAGTGGGTTTCCACAAAATGTCCTTTACAATTCTGTGGTTAGCCCCAAAAATAAGCCTGTGGTCAGAGTCTAAGATTTCAGCCCGAGGAAAAAATATCATTTTGTTTTGGTGCCTTGCTCCGATCAACAACAACTATCGAATTATATTTCATAACGCACATCCATGGAGCCGACTGAAATACCAAACAAGGAGGGAACGATCCGGCTATGTTGTTTTTGCAGACATGCAAATAAACAGAGCAGGAGACATGTTGGTTCAACAGATGTAAGCTATTACAGAGCCTGAATAACATTTGATTGTATCTACTGTCTGACATTGGCATCAAACCCAGAGCTCAATGGTTTTGACCAACTTTTGAGCAAAATCCTAACTCCTAACTCCTAAGACACTCTCACTCTGCCGTGGAACACCAAGGTGGATAATCTCAATGAAGAAATGAGCCTTAATAAACTTCCCCTCAAGGTGCTGGCAGACACACAACAAAGAGCAAATACTGGGAAGAGAAAGATATCTGTACACTTCATCTGATGTGGGTCGTGTGACAGAAATCTTGGCAGAAATAAACAAGGTTGTGAGGAACGGAGTGTGCAGACGTCTCCCTCCCAGGCTAATGACATAACTAAAAACATACTTTTGAATGCCGTCTACAAAAACTGTTCCTCTTCCAACCACTTATCCCACTTAAAGACAAGCTCATTTTGACCATACGCCATCACACTGGCAATGAAATATGACTGACAAGGGAATCCATGTACAATAATGATGGTATGGAAACTACACAGTGGTCTCCAGTCGGACGGCATGTTTTCATCTTGAGGTCCAAATAACCGCCGGTCTTTCAGTCCCGCTCACCATCTCAATGTGTGTGAGCTGCTGGGCCAGTATGAAGGGGTCACTGCACACGCTCAGTACATCCTCCCTCCGTGACGCCTGCTGCTTGGCCTTCTGGGCCGTCAGCCTCTCCGTTGCCGGGGTACCGCTGGTTACCAGGGACTCTTCGTACTGCCCGAGGGTGGTGAGCTTGCGCAGCAGTCGCTGAGTCATCCTCTGCATGGCTCTGCGTGAGAGCTGCCCACACACACGCACACACACACACACACACACACACACACACACACACACACACACACACAACAACAAAGAGCACTTCAGCATTAGCCAATCGGGGCCTTACATAAGCAGGATGAGATCATCTACAGCCAATCAATATGGAAAATAAACTTCACATAGTCCAACTCCAGTACTTGAACAGTGACCTCCTTCAGTTGACCAATGACAACTTTGGGTAGTTGAAAGTAACAGCTAGGCTAGTTTATTTCCGAAGAGTATGTAATGGCCGCATTCGAGACAACTCATCATTTGGAACATACGACATGATATTTCCCAGATCTGACTTTAACGCCTTTGAGCCAAATGTAAACACAATGATGTGGTAATGACTCCCCTCTATCTGCTGTGTATCAATAATTATGGATCTGTTAGATTTTTCACCATACTGATAACAATGGCAAATTGATCAAATGATGCGCCTCACTGAAGCCAGGGATGTTTTTTTCCTCCAAGTTTCTTAGTTGGAGCTCTGACTTCAAGTGGCGTTCTACTGCAGTTTTCTAGGCGACACTAGACGCTATAATAAACGTCACGGCTCTGATTCCAGAATATCAGCATACTATATAAGCGCTCACACTGGGGCGGAAGTACACCACCTCTGTTTGAGTCAGTGTAAATAACGGTGTAAGTACCGTGTAACAGTACTAGTGAAAGTAATGTGTAACAGTGTAAGTAATGTGTAACAGTGTGAGTAATGTGTAACCGTACTAGTGTAAGTAATGTGTAACAGTGTAAGTAATGTGTAACAGTACTAGTGTGAGTAATGTGTAACAGTACTAGTGTGAGTAATGTGTAACAGTAGTAGTGTAAGTAATGTGTAACAGTGTAAGTAATGTGTAACTGTACTAGTGTGAGTAATGTGTAACAGTACTAGTGTGAGTAATGTGTAACAGTGTGAGTAATATGTAACAGTGTAAGTAATGTGTAACAGTGTGAGTAATGTGTAACCGTACTAGTGTAAGTAATGTGTAACAGTGTAAGTACCGTGTTACAGTACTAGTGTGAGTAATGTGTAACAGTGTAAGTACCGTGTAACAGTACTAGTGTAAGTACCGTGTTACAGTGTAAGTAATGTGTAACAGTGTGAGTAATGTGTAAC
Source organism: Clupea harengus (assembly GCF_900700415.2). Lineage (NCBI taxonomy): Eukaryota > Metazoa > Chordata > Actinopteri > Clupeiformes > Clupeidae > Clupea > Clupea harengus. Next base: position 26,117,834 of record NC_045163.1, on the reverse strand, counting down.
CGTACTAGTGTAAGTAATGTGTAACAGTGTAAGTAATGTGTAACAGTACTAGTGTGAGTAATGTGTAACAGTGTAAGTAATGTGTAACAGTACTAGTGTGAGTAATGTGTAACAGTGTAAGTAATGTGTAACAGTACTAGTGTGAGTAATGTGTAACAGTGTAAGTAATGTGTAACAGTGTAAGTAATAGCCATAGTGCCTTCTTAACAACAGTGTAAGTAATGTGTAACAGTGTGAGTAATGTGTAACAGTGTAAGTAATGTGTAACAGTGTAAGTAATGTGTAACAGTGTGAGTAATGTGTAACAGTGTGAGTAATGTGTAACAGTGTGAGTAATGTGTAACAGTGTGAGTAATAGCCATAGTGCCTTCTTAACAGCAGTGTGGTGGGCTCTCCGTTTACAAGGGGGCTTTTGATTATGGAACGGCACCATCTGCTCCCACTGTAAATCGTCTCTGTGATGGAAGTGACATCATCCCCTCCACCTGTCAATCACAGAGTGAAAGGCGGGGTGAGGCGACTCGACCTGAGCGGCGGGCGGCGGTGAAGGCACTGACCTCGTCTCCCAGGGCCAGCCGGTGGGTGAGGTCCTTGATGCTGCGCATCATCCGCTCGTCCCGGAAGTCGTAGGGAAACGTCTCCGTCCACTCGGTGAGGAGCTGCACGATCTTGGGCGCGATCTCCCGGATTCTCCTCTGTGGTCGGGAGGGGCCAGAGGAGAAGAGTGATCAGGCGGTGAGCCGGCATGGACAGACAGACACTCTAGACAGTCTAGGGTCTGCTACAGACACTTGTTTCTACAAGATAGATTTCATGTCTTTACTTCACAAATTGTCTGTCTTTCTGTCTGTTTTGGTGTCTGTAAAACATAGTGTGTGTGTATATAAGTGTGTTTGTGTGTGTGTGTCTGTGTGTGTGTATATATAAATGTATGTGTGTGTGTATATAAGTGTGTTTGTGTGTGTGTGTGTGTGTGTGTGTATATATAAATGTATGTGTGTGTGTATAAAAGTCTATGTGTGTGTGAGAGTGTGTGTGTATATATAAATGTATGTGTGTGTGTATATAAGTCTATGTGTGTGTGAGAGTGTGTGTGTATATAAGTGTATGAGTGTGTGAGAGTGTGTATGTACCCTGTCAATCTGTGGGTCAGTTGTTCGGTGTTGCTCCAGACACATGTAGCACACCCTGGACATGACTTCATAGGGGTGGAGGAAGAGTCGTGAGCTGAGCAGAAATGTGAAGATGTAGGACCTCTGACGAAAGGGAAACACAACAGCAGCAACAACAACAACAGGTCAGTGACAGGTCGAACAGGTTGCAGTGCATAGGTCTATTAATAGACCAGTCTGCAGACAAACTGGACAGGCAGCCACTGCACACTCACGTCGGGGAAATAGTCCACCGTCGGGACGAGATGCTGGATCAAAGCCTCGAGTGACCCCGACACGAGACTGTTGTCATGGTAACACAACCCGCCGTAGACCGTCTCCACAGGCGTGTAATGAGCGCTGGTCTTGCTGTAAGGGTTGGGGCTGAACTTGCCTGCGTATGGGGTAGTCTGAGGCATGGTGTCCTGCTGGAAGGAAAGATGACGTTACACCTGTGATGAAAGCTCAGTCATGCCCCATTTAAACTAGATTTATCTTTATTGTCACACTGTGCAACATATGGAATACATTCTATACTATATGCAGTATATATTCATAGACACTTTTAAGAACTTATGTTTTTAACCTAAAAATACTGTTGGCTTGTGAGGTACAGTACATAGCCCATTAACTATTTAACGGAGGGATTAGCAAAGTCCCCTGGATCTAAATCCAAGACCACACCATTCCACTAAATACAAAAAAAATACGTTTCCTGTGCCTCGCTTATAGGAGAAATGGACAAACTATCTTGTTTCTCTATTTATTTAGAACTGAAGCAGCGAGGTAAGCAGTTTTCTCTAGGTGGGAGCTGGTGGAAAGAGACATTCTTCTAAAAAGCTACACTGCAAAGCAATAACACCGTCTTCCCATTGTGATAAACAGATTAAAGGGATCTTATTATTCTAGCTGAGCAAGCGTATGGCCCAAGTGTTGCAAGCTAGCATGGAAAACCCGAACCAGATGATCAACAATGTAACATTTGACAGTTCGATAATAAAGTTATCCACATTCTTCCTTAGCCTCGCCTAAGCTAAACAGAGCAGGTGAACAGGACAAACGCAGAAAGGTGTGGAAAGTCACGGCCATATCCTTTATGGTCAAGTTAAGCCAGTTTAATAACTTCATGGAAACAGATAAGTAAAACAGACCTTTCGCATTGCATAAGGCAGTTTTGCATGTAGTGCGTCAAAGCAGAGCGCAGCGGAAAGGCGCGACATAACACTATCAAAACATTAACGTTCATGCAAAACGCTACAACCCTTCCTCACCATTCATCGCCTCAAGTATTGTACATCAAATGGTAGAAAGTTATGTAAGCACACAATGCTGGTTAATGATAATTGATCTAATACTTTAATAAAATACTAAACATACTTAATCCAAATAGGTAGGCTATAGGATGCAAAAGTGAGATGTAGCTTATACATTCAACCATCAACTGCGTAGCATTTTGATTTTTGGAGTCGAGTACGTAGCCTATGACGAAAATGCTAAAAGAGTAAGACTCACCAAAAGATAGAAATATCCAAAGAAATATCCAAGGTAGGCTTGTTTACAGAGTCCCCGCTAAGCAGATGCCTTTGCACATTAATGTTAAAGTTCGCGATAACTTAGCAAGTGAAGTTACTCCACGCACTTTTTAGATTTTCTTGCAGCCAGGCTGAAAATTGCAAATTTCGGTTGCGCGTTTCAATGTGTTGCATTACATAAACAAAACATAAACTTAAAGGAGCATAACAAAAGTAGCTGAAAATGACCACTGCGACTTCTTAACGTTCACATCCATTGTGTTAGACCACGCTACAATTTCGACTGTGAAGAGAGGATCAAGTCACAAGCCCTATTCAAACACTCGTAAAGGACAACCGGGAAAGACAGCCCCCTCCCTGACAAACAACGAACCAATCACTGAGAAGAATCTCAAAATTGAAATATCCTAGGGATCCTATTGGTGGCTCTTCAATCGATCAACTCGCACAGGTCCCAGTAATTATGTAGCCTGTGGTAATCATAGACATACATACAGTATATATGTCTATGGTGGTAATAGTCAACTGGTTTGGTGGCATACCTGCTAGGTTCAGTGCAGAATGTGAACATTTTTAAAACTTTGATGACCACATTGAACGTGATATACATGATGTTTGTATTTCCTGTGCATACATCTTAAACGCCTAAATATATATTTGAATCTCTACTTTTTAGATTTTAATAGTTTTTGTGTAACATATAGACCCACATACCAGCCTATATAGGCCTATATATCAGCTATGTTTGGAGAGAGAGAGAGACACTAAATTCATAATAACTATCTAGATATCATGATGACAGTGCAAAACATATCTTTTATCTAAAAGGATTAAACCAAAACTACAAATATCCATTTAATGTACTCTCTGAAGTTCCGTTACAGAATGTGTCAGATACCACACACTGGAGTGAAAATGCTGACAATGACGACACAAACAGAGGCGTGTCCTCATCAGATGATAAAGCTTTTGCGCAATCACAGCATGCAGCCAAACAACTTTGTTTTCCCAGTACAGTATTCCCCTGGTAAACAAGACGCTGCACTCCTGACCTTAGCAAGAATAAATACGGTGTGCTCGAACATGCACCGTGGGTGTGGCTGCGCAGCTTTCAGCACCAGAGTGGGAGTTTTGTTATATAAACACCATATTACATCAACGCTGTGACTTGGCAGGGCAGGCGGACGGTTTGTGGGTGGCATTGCGTTCGGGAGGCTTTCGGCGCTTCAGTGCCTTCAAGAATAATTCCATCTCTGCGCTGCGCTGTAGAGGCGCTCTCACCCACTCCTACTTCATGACACCTGAAAAAAGCGCTCGGTTAGTGAAGAGAAGCTTCCGGAAAGGCTTGTGTTGTTAATAGCACTCGTTTGGTGAACCCGGGATCAGATTCCTCCTACAGTTCTGCCAAAAGGGCCCTTTCGTCTCTGAAGAGGCCCATTAGAAGGTGCTCTGGCCTTCGAGGTAAACACACAATTTGAGCTCACATACGCCCACGCACCATCCTCGAATTCCCTCTGGTGGTAATGACTATGAGCTGTCCGATCAATGTTGAATTTATTACATAACTCCATACGTCCAAGAAGTTTAGGAAGTTCAGATATGAGTGTTTCAGCTCTTATAAAGTCACCTAAAACCTAGTTTACACACACCTGCCTTGCTCGCCACACCTCATGTGTAAAGACATACTTCATGTGTAAGGACATATCTCTGTATGTGTAACGTATAAGAGAAGAAGACTCTTATTTGTGTCAGAGCTTGTTTCGTGGGCCACTTTCACGAGTAGCACGTCTGTGCCCATCGTCTCGCACTCCCGCCGAGGCAAACCCCAAACATCAACAACAGGGGAAATTCCAGCTGAACCCAAACAAGCCTGCAGACCATCAGGGTCTACGGAGTGCTATACCATCTGTACAGAGCACTCGGGGAGGGGTTGGGGGTGGGCGGGGGGAGGGGGAGGGGGGGGGGAGGGGCTGCGGCGGGGGCTGGGAGCTGGGGAGTGGGTGACTCAGAGCTTTCCAGTAAGTGAGGGTGAGTCACACACACACACACACACACACCTCCTCTCTCCAAACGCCCTTTGACCTTCAGGCTGGGTACTCTTCAGAGTGAGATGCCAAGATGAGGGGCGCAGCCAAAATATTCTGACCTCAGCCCCTCTGGGTGATGCTGTTAATGGTTAGACTGAAAGCGTGACTCAAAGGCCAGGCTGTTTTGGGGAAGCACTTCTGCTTTTCCACTGAATTGATTGCGCAACAAAAGGCCCCCCTTTGTCCCCCTGTTTTAGTGAGGGGGCTTCTGGGAAATGGGAAATGCAAAGCAACATGCAGGAGTATATTTAGGGGAGAAGTTTAATGTCACAGGGGTACAGAGCATAGTATTGCATTATGAACTTAGAGAAATTGTTCTGCACGAGTTCCTTAAACCCAAACTGACTTGCCCTGAGATTATGGTCCCCATAGAGAAGTTACTGCAAGTCATCTGTTTACAAGAATTGTAGCGTCTGAGGAAAACCACAGATCCTCCTCCAAAAATAAGACTTTGTCACAAGGAGAGTACAGTAATGTTTTTATTCGACACAAAAAATAGTTCCTGTTTTTCTTTTTAAGGCTGAATGAGAGGACAACGTGTTGTTCATATTTGTTCTGTTGTTCCTTTGAGGAGTTGAAGTTGAGTACAAACAGGATGGGCTAACAGGACTTTCTCCACTCGTGAGGAGAATGCCCTGAGCCCAGGCACACACCTACCCAGACAATACACACACACACACACAAACACACAAATACAGGCACACACACACACACACACACACACACACACACACACACACACACACACACACACACACAGGCACACACACACACACACACACACGCACACACAAACACACAGAGAGACACACACACAATGGTCCATGATTACCTTATCCTTATCCTTTCTGATCTGTTTATTTAGTCTGCATGTGTGTGTGTTGATGCATATGAGTAAGTGTCTGTGTGTGAGTGTGAGTGTGTATATGCGTTTGTGTGTGTGTGTTCATACATGCAAAATGTTTTCATGTATGTGTGTGCGTAAGTGTATGGTATGGGTACATTTGTGCTCTGAAGAAAAGGAGATTCGGAAACACTGAAGGTCTCTCACACACACACACACACACACACACACACACACACACACACACACACACACACACACACACACACACACATTCACAGAAACAGACGCACACACAGATCCAAAAGCCCACTCCAGCAGACACACACACACACACACACACACACACACACACACATGTGGTGTGGTGGGAACAGTACGTACAGCTGGAAGAGGAAAAACAACAAGGGAGAAGCAGGAGCAGAAGCCGAGAGGGAGGGGAGGAAGGGGAGGGAGGGAAGAGGTGGGGACCTTTTTCAGGAAGAGAGGAAAACTGCAGGAGAACACCCAAGACCAGACAGAAGCTTTCATTCCCATAAACCCCCCACTCTCTCTCTCTCTCTCTCTCTCTCTCTCTCTCTCTCTCTCTCTCTCTCTCTCCCCCACCCCTCTCTCTTTCTCCTACTCTCTCTTTCTCCCTCTTTCTCGAGAGTTCGCCAAAAAAAGGCAAGCAAGCACAACAATGGCTACATCACAGCATGTCACAACACACAAGTGCGTCACCGTGCGTGGCAGTAAACAGCTCACCGGACACACTGCCCACGCTACAAGACTGTTGTTGGGAGTCTTAGCCTTGTTTTCTAGCCGAATTGTGTTTGTTTTATTTTTAGGTGATGTGTGCCGTAGTGGCAGGAAAATAAGATCTGTCTGTGAACTATCATGTTCATTTGAAATGAAATCTAAAATGAAATTGATTTAAATCAGTAATTTATCCCAGTGCCTGTTCTGTTATGAAAATCTAACTAAAGATACTACTGCAGTCTCCTGTAATCATTTACCACTGCACTGCCCGTAAGTGTGTTTCTGCACACTTACATAAAGACCCCCTCAAACAGTATGTCTGTTTCCAACCCCTTGGGGAGTGAAGTGTGTGTTACATCCCCCTCTCTGCCTCTGAGTCACCCCTCCACACCGTCTGGCGAGGGATCTGGTCTTCAGATGTCCTGATCCAGACCTGCCAAGACAGACGGCCGCAGATGAGTCAACACCTGCCCGCCTTCAAGCTCACTGACGAAAAAAAAAAACCCTGCAACTAATTCAAAACAAATCTTTTGCTATTTCTGCCCACATGTGCTACTGCTACTAACCCCCCTGTTGTAGTATAAAGTTGAAGGGTTTTAGGTAATGGCAATGGCTTTGTTTGTTGAGACGTCTTGTCATTGTTTGGAGGCACCGACTGACAAAAGCCAGCTTATCCAGCCAGAGGAAGAGGGCCCTGTGGAACAGTGTGCTCTGTGTGTTTTTCCAGCAGACTTACAGGGTGAGGCCAGTCAAAGAAGAGGTGGAAGTGGAGCCAGGCTGGTAAACACAGCTGCGGCGGGCCGACTCCATTGTCCTGCGAGCCTCCGCGACGCATCAGAATTCCTTAAAGAGGAGGGCGGAAAGGCAAGGGGTTGCACTGCATTCTGTCCTTGGGTATATCCAGCGTTCGAGTGTTGTTGGGCTCAGTCCTCAGAAATGCCTGCCCCTTTGTGTTCTTTAGGCTCTCTATTGTCTGAAGCCACATTCCACAATTCTGACACGGCGAAGGGCTTGTGAAGCCTCTCGGCAGAGGAGCCTGCTATTTCTGTAGCTCATAATGATCACATCAAACCCACTTTGGGGTTCTCACACATTCTGTAACCATAGAGACTGGAATGTGCTGTAAGAGACCCAGGGGGAAACGTCGGAGGATCTAACTGTGACTTTGTAATGTGAAATGTGAATTGTTTCACTACAATGTTATATTGTCCCCTACACCTCTATTTGGAGAGCATGATTGCAACAGCAGTGTACAGGTGCTTGTCTACACCCCCCCCCCCCACCTCCCCACATCCATCAGCCTTCAAACACTGCCTTCCTCTCCTTCCTTCCTCCGCCCAGGGTCAGCCTTTCCTGGATGTCACACCCTTAGTCTGCTCGCTGATCTGAGGAAGACCTGCGCCGTTAATCTACTGAAGGGTGTGACCCACTCTGGCTGTGGGACACATGTTCACACATACATGCATGCAGCTCTATGTAGGCAGCCAGCTATAAGGTCACATGCTAAGGTACATGCACACACAAACACACACACACACACACACACACACACACACACACACACACACACACACACACACACACACACACACACACACACACACACACACACACACACACGCACACGTCACGCGCACACCTGGATAAACATGCACACACTCACAACCCCTAAAACAAACAGATTGTTCTACTTGATTTTGTGTGTCAGCAGCAGTGTCAGCAGAAAGCAACAGTGCTAACCACAGAATGGACAGTGTCGTAAGTTGTAAACACTGCAAGCCAACAGACAGATTACAAGTGAGCCTGTGTCATGCCTATAGTGGCACATTGTTATCACCAAGTAATGTGTTGCAAACGTTTAGGTTTGTTATTGAATTAAGGCATTTCGGACAAAAAGTTTTTTTTTTCTGGGACAATCCAATTCTTTCACAGACCTGATCTGATCTCTTCATCTGATGTGTGCCGTCAATAAGAGTTATACCACGTGGAGCGGAGCGGAGCGGAGCAGACAGCAAGCATTCCAGGTATGCAGAGAGTGTCAACCTTCAGCGGGGTCTGCTCTTTCAATTAGCCGTCTGTAGTTCCCTCCAAGTCACCCCCCTGAAGGATCAAACGTGTGGATCTGCTGTTGTCCACTCCTTACAAGACATCACTAAGCACTAAGACATTGATAGAATCTCTGTAAGCACGCTTAAGTTGAAGAAGGGACCGGAGAGTTGAAGTCAGGTTTCTGGAGTTTATTTTCGCCGTGGAGACCCCCTCTCAGCTTGGTGCTCAGAGCAAGGCCTACCTGATAGCAGAATGTGTAGGCATTTATACATTTCAGTCAGGTAGAATACAATAGAAGAGGGGATGACCACACCCTTCAGGTGAGAGGAAGGGGGAGACAGTGGGGGTGAGGGGTTCACCTATGGGGGGGGGGGGGGGTGATACTATGGCACAAAGGGTCTTAGCAGGAAGGAGCCTATCTGGGGGGGGAAGGGTTCACAAGCCACTTGTTCAGGTCTCAGTGAAACAGACGGAGTACACATCCAAAATGAGTTGCAGATACAACATAAGGAGTTAATGTCTTACAACAACAGAATAGCAATATTTCCAGTTCCATCAACATCCACTTTAAAGCACGGATGCAGAAATGATGAAGACCAATCATGCATACATCAAGCACTTTGAGCTGCATTCTTTTGCATGAAAGGTGCTATATAAATAAAGTTTTATTATTATTATTATTATTATTATTATTATTATTATACTCCCGTTGCACCACAGCTGCATCACAAAGCAACTCTAACACCATTATTAAAAAACATTATTTGATGGGACCATTAATGGATCAATAATTGACCATTATTTGATAAACAAGATGCAGACACTTCACTGCTATAATGACAGCTTAGAGGAATAAGTGGTGTGGACGTTTCGTGCTTGTGCAGTGCCACACCCCCTGAGGTCACAGGAGACAGTTGAGGCCGGAGTCGTTACGGCTTTAACTATGCAGGTTATGTCATCTGTGTTCATTAAGCTTTAACCATGCAGGTTATGTCGTCTGTGTTCATTAAGCTTTAACCATGCAGGTTATGTCATCTGTGTTCATTAAGCTTTAACCAGGCAGGTTATGTCATCTGTGTTCATTAAGCTTTAACCATGCAGGTTATGTCGTCTGTGTTCATTAAGCTTTAACCATGCAGGTTATGTCCTGTGTGTTCATTAAGCTTTAACCATGCAGGTTATGTCATCTGTGTTCATTAAGCTTTAACCATGCAGGTTATGTCCTGTGTTCATTAAGCTTTAACCATGCAGGTTATGTCATCTGTGTTCATTAAGCTTTAACCATGCAGGTTATGTCCTGTGTGTTCATTAAGCTTTAACCATGCAGGTTATGTCCTGTGTGTTCATTAAGCTTTAACCATGCAGGTTATGTCATCTGTGTTCATTAAGCTTTAACCATGCAGGTTATGTCATCTGTGTTCATTAAGCTTTAACCATGCAGGTTATGTCATCTGTGTTCATTAAGCTTTAACCATGCAGGTTATGTTGTCTGTGTTCATTACTGCTTTATATGTCCTCTGTGTTCATTAAGCTTTAACCATGCAGGTTATGTCCTGTGTGTTGATTAAAGGTTATGTCCTGTGTGTTCATTAAAGGTTGTGTCCTGTGTGTTCATTACAGCTTTAACCATGCAGGTTATGTCCTGTGTGTTCATTTAAGGTTATGTCCTGTGTGTTCATTAAAGGTTATGTCCTGTGTGTTCATTACAGCTTTAAGCAGGCAGGTTATGTCCTCTGCTTGTCTTTGCCTTTCAGCGGCCTAAACAGTTCGATGACCACCACTGGGATTAAGAGTCTTAATCCCCCCCCACCCGTCCCCCCCCACCCGTCCCCCCGCCCCACCCGTCCTCCACCCTCTGCACTCCGCCCTCTGTCTCCGTGAGGAGTGTCTCGTGGACGTACATGGAAAGAGACAGAATGGGGTCTCCAGGGGCTTCCATTAATCCCCCCCCCCCCAATCTGCATCCCCTAAGTGCTGCTGCTCCAGGATCAGCTTTCTCTCGTGTGTAATAGCCACGCTAACCAAAGGCAGAAGCCATCGCTCGTGCAACGCCACCCCCGCCCCTCCCCCAGAACAAAATACAGACAATGAATGATGTCACTGTCTGTGAAGGGTGATCTAAGTCCCCGTAAATGTGACTGAGCTTGTCCGGTCAGCACGGAGCAATGACATCAGCCAATCAATTTTATAGATCATGTTGTCGAGTTGTCGAGATGATGACAATGGGGGATTGGTATGTGTGGAATGGTGCCAGTATATTTGGATGGACTTCAAAATGTGTGTGATATAAAATGTGTGTGGTTTCAAATGTGAGTGATTTCAAATGGTGCAACTCTCAATCTGTCTGTCCGACTGTAAGAGTTAAGCAGCTCATCTTCTCTCAGCACGTATGCTAGTGTAAGTAGGCGTGCGTGTATATGTGTGTCAGAAACTAAAACGAATGACCCCCCCATCATACCTACATTCACACACACACACACACACACACACACACACACACACACACACACACACACACACACACACACACACACACACACACACACACACACACACACACACACACACACACACACACACACACACACACACACACACACACACACACACACACGCAGGGAATGAAGACTAAAGTACATTTGGGTGTTCCGGCTGCACCAGCTGGCGAATGAGATCAGATGTCACAGGAATGCCTCCCGGCACTGAAGCTCCTGATATATGACTTGAGGTTTGGGCGGCCACACTTTTGTTCATCCCTTTACAAACCTGAAAGAGAAGGGTTCTCTGTGACACAGAAGCAAAGTATCAGATGTCCTCACGGAGAATTAACCTTCAGAACGTGCCGGATCCTCTGTGCTTTTGGGGCCTGTGGCCCTGTGCTACCTGAAAAAGCTATTTACCGCCTCTGTTCAGCCCGGGAGTTATTAAAGTCCGGGGCTCTACGCACACTCACGGCAGCTTTACTTGTGCTGCTACTGCTGTTTGTGTTTGACTATGTGCTTTCTGTTTCATATGTTGCATAATCCCAGATTGATTCCAGAGACTGCCCACAAGCATTCTTTGTGGCATCCTCTTGGTCGAGGGGGAAAAAAAAACACTCGATAGCTGATAGTCAGGACGCAGCAAGGCTGTCTTTCACCCTCTCCCCCCTTTCTCTCTCTCCCTCTCTCTCTCTCTCTCTCTATCTCTCTCTCTCGCTCTCCCTTTTTCTCTCTCTCTGTCTCTCTTTCTCTTTCTCTCTCTTGCTGTCCACTCTCCAAAGTGGAGCATTATGCAATCAAATATGTGCCTACACCGCAGTTCACAAATGGAGTGTGTGCGCTCACACAGGCCAGATCCACAGACTCTTTCCATTGACAACATGCTGTAAAAATTAAGGGAATACGAGGGAGGTGGTGTTGACTTACTCTATCAAACTCCAGTCTGCGGAGTCGTTTATGTAACAAACCAGCCAAAAACCATGAAAACCTTCGTGTTGTGACGTAAAGGACCACTTTCCCATGTTAGAATCCTAGGTACACAAAACTGGGTCAGGCTGTGGTGGAACATTCGAAAAAGACGCCCTGACCTGAGAAAGTTCGAGACGTTTTTTTGAAAATGACAGACCCCGAAGGCAGATGATAACTGAACTCCGATCCCTATTGGACGACCAAATAGTGTTTTTGTGTTATTCTCACATGAGCCAAGCCAACGGCTGGCTCTCCGTGCAGCTGAGGGACTGATAGTAATGGCAAACACATGGTTGGGTCTGCAGGAACATAGTGGCCCATATCGCAGGATACAGACCAGGCCTGTGTTCACTTTGAACAATCACAGACATTCAGTGCCTAACTGAATCAGTCAACGGTTGCTCAAAACAGCCACGGCTGACCTCTCCCCGCTCTCTCCGCTCCTCATTGAGAAACTTGGGCCCTATTAGACCTTTGCAGTGGAACATGTCCGTATGTCAAAGTGCGCTGAATTCCGTATCCATGGTGACCATGTTAGCTTTTTCAAGAAATAGCACAACGGCACTGCACATCTCAACCCATAGAGGTGAAGCAACACTGTCCTATAACAATCATCAGACATCATTGTTTCAGACATTACCTTGAAGTGGATTGACAGTGTTCACTTGCAACTTGATACAATACAAATAGACAATGGCAGGATTATAAAGCATAGATGGTACATTCTCAAGAATGAAAGGTAATCCTCTTTGACAGGAGCAATAAGCACACGTCACTAATCCTGATCAACAGACATGGCTGACACATGTATGATGCACCTGTAGTCTGTTACAATGAGGACAGACAGGATGGAAGATTAGATAGTGTCTGTAAACATTTCACATATACAATAATGATGTACAATAATAATAATCAAAAGTCAAATATATGTCAAAACTGCCCTGTTGGGAGACAGCAAGAATGACATGTGTGTGCAATGCATTACACAGATTGTGTAGCAGGTGAAAAGTAAACAAGTATTCCACAAACTTTATTTCCTTCTTCATTTTTAAACATTGTAATTGTACTTGCACTCTGGAGAAAGCTTACTACTCACAAAGAAAAACAAATCTTAATGTTTCTCTTTCGACCACCATCTCGTCATCTGTGTCAGATTCTACTGTATTCTTTGACTGTTCCAGTAATTCCTAATGTGTTTAATTAACATTAATATACCATATTTACATAAAACATGTATATCCTGCATCAATGTGATCCACAGTGACTTCCATCTTTATCTATTCCAATATATGCGCCCCTATGCTGGTGGTGTAATGGGTTATTTGCGCCATCTAGTGCTCAACTTTATTATAGGTTGGGAGGACGTTGAGAAATACAAGCCATCTAGGTACATTTATTACCAGATAATGCTTTAATGTAACAATTTCAGATTACACCTTCATGGTGTTCATTTCTAAGATTTTAAATCTCAAACAGGTTCTAGAACTGCTGACATAAGTTGTTTTGTGAGAATATAACAAAATAAAAAAGTATAACTGTAACTGTAAATGTAACTTCAGTTGAAAATTAAACTTTTGTTTAAAATGTTAAAAATCACTATTGACAGAATTATGAAGACTGCCACAATGATACATTATTTTATCTAGTTAAATGTGGCTAAGAAATTCCAAACACATGGAATATTACATGTCGGGGGATTAATGTATGTGTCGGCACAAACCCCAGCAGACTATTGTGTTTGGACAGGATAAACCAACTATAAATGTTAGTACATTGTATTTCATAAAAACATCTACAGAGTGTCATTAGTATGCTCAATGAGCTCACTCTAAAGGATCCAACAAACAGGGGAGGAAGACTTTACTGTAACTACAGTTCATACTCATTCAGTTCATACTCATTCAGTTCATACTTATTCAGTTCATACTTATTCAGTTCATACTCATTCAGTTCATACTCATTCAGTTCATACTTATTCAGTTCATACTTATTCAGTTCATACTTATTCAGTTCATACTCATTCAGTTCATACTCATTCAGTTCCTACTCCATTTCTGGTCACAATGTTGACAGGTTAAGCTGTGCTGAGTTTTTTAAATATAGGAAGACAAAAACATTTTTAAACGGTGACAATATCCTGGATGAAAAATTCCATAAAAACTGTACAGCTTCAAAATAAAGCTGGCGAGGCCCTCTAGTGGTCATGTTTCGCATAAGCAAAGCTGCACTAGCCTGACCAGACAACACCATTAACACTTTACTCTTAGCCTCGGTCATTGGACTGTTATGGGAGTCAGCACATCCTGTCCCTAGTCATCAAGAGCGTCAGTGTGCAGTTATACAGCCGTTTCATTTCACCGTTGTCATTTTTCATTGTCATTTGTCATTGTCATTGTCAACCGTGTCATGTTTTGGCAGGAAGGAAGATTCAAGTAAAGTGTTACACCATCCACTGACTAACCGTGGATCAAGCCAGAGGTTTAACATTTAGACATTTACATTGAGTCATTTAGCAGACGCTTTTGTCTAAAGCGACGTACAAGGGAGAGAACAGTCAAGCTACGAGCAGTAGAGACCTAGTGTAACAATAAATACTATTTTACATAAGAATAGAAAAAAAAAGTGCAGGAATGTAACTGCTGTAAGTGCCAGTTTAAAGTAACTGATTGCTCTTTCTGTGGCCAAATGAAAGCAGCCTGTGTATCTGCTGCCATGTTTTCATCCTACATTTCCACACCGCAGTTTCATGGCCAACCAGTCCAGACATGTCAGACATCTTTGCACTTCTCTCCCTATCCATTATAAATCTCCTTTGATTGATTGATGTTACAGATTGTATGCATTTAACCAGGTGCTGATGTGTGTTTGTATAACCACTGTCTCTGGGGATCCTTTCCTGATGTTTGTGAATAGCATGAGTTAAGTTAACATGCAATAACTGTGTCATAGACATGAGACATAGGGTTAGTGATCTTCCAAAACTGCTTTTGGATGAGAAACATTGAAATAAGACTCATAGAGAGATTCTTTTTCATTCAGCGCAAGGACACTGTCTGGAAGATGCTTAGAAACATTGAAATAAGACTCAAAGAGAGATTACATTTTATTTTCATTCAGCGCAAGGACGCTGTCTGGAAGATGCTGGTTAGCCTGCTGGCACACTTGTATGCTTCATGGTTTATTTGTGAGAAACTTACAGGTCTGTTGTGGTTTTTAACTTCACTGCTGGTAGAGTGCACAGCTGCATGTCATAGTCTGACAGGGACTTCAGTTCTGTTGCTCCTTTAAATCAAAGACCTGCAAAATCTACCAAAATATGATGAAGTGTGTATATCTTATAAAAAGCATAGCCTAATTCTTCTTGAAGTACAAATCTAGCATCTGCATGCTGTTCTACGGATTCTGTTTCTTTAAAGGGACTGCATTACTGCTCCATCTCATCAAACAGGAGATCGTTTGTTACTTTTAAAAATAGCTCAGAATGAAACTGAAGATTTCTGTACGGAGAGAGACAGCAGAAGATTGTAAAAGAATGAATAGTGGTCTGGGTAGTGGATAGTGGATGAGTATTTTATATCAGTGTGATAGCATAATAATGTATTAATACAACATTTACATACATACTGTACACAATTACTGTATAGCCTATTAGGCTTTACCTCCAAATAAGACTCAGGAGCACGATGACCACTAGACTATGACTACTTGAAAAGAAAACACCCATTACAGGAGACAATGAAGAATCATTCATCAAAGCAGGGTCAATTGTAATTACGCTATACAAAACAGGTGAGCAAATGTTTCTCTGAGCTTGCAAAGTTACTTCCTTTACCACTTAACCAATTCCATACCTGCCTGCCCGTTTTCATGTATTTTCTGAGCCGAAGGTCACTGAGTGTGCCTTGATCCGCTTATAGAAATCAAGATGTGTACCCTGAATCCAAGGGTATAACTGTGAAGGGGTTATACGAACAGTACGTCTGTCAGATATTTGTACCATTTGAAACACCACACGTAGCACCGACACACACAAAACAACTCTTACTTTGCTTGCTCACCTGTAGCGCTATAAGCTTACTGTCCAGCTACACGTAAAGCACCAACGTTACTGAAGGAATCAGGCTACACACCCTTTGGTAGGAACCAGTTGGGCATTGATAACATTAATTGACTGGCTGGCGAGGATTGGTAGTGGGCAAATCCCGACAGGGGCGGGGCAAATTCCCCGCTTGACACCACTCCGTGCAGGTATACTTTGTATCTGATGAAGCTGCCCTATTGACTTTAAAGTTAAACGGGGGTCTGTTTGAGGTGTGGATTGAGACCAAACATGTCCCGAATACCCAGGATTTGCGACTAAATGGAAGGAAATCCCTCTGCCGTCGGAAAATATGGATAACTCTGCTGACTTTTGGAAAAGTATTTTGTGGTGGTGGAGGGGGTTTCCTCTGCTATTATTCGTTGTCAGTCAAACAATCGCAGGTAAGTTTTGAGCAGAGGTGCAGGGATAAGATGATTGCGATAACTCCGCGGATCTTCGCTTGTCTGCTTTGTTTCGGATCCACGTTATCGGATACAATTCATTGAACTTCATTCGGTTCGTGCAGAAACACAATTGTACAAGCGCACAGATGGAAAAAAAACTATGGGCTGCAATTAGTGTTGCACAAATAGCAGGCAAAGGCTTAAACAGGCTCAGACGGTGTTTTATTAAGAACGCACATCTGACGTACACATTTGACGTACTCTGTTTTGTCCCAGTGTTAGAATTCAGTGTGTCTTCATTTTACATGCATTTGACAATAGTGCACTCCGAATTGGTGATTATTTCATTCAGTGCAATTCAAATTATTTCTGTAGGAGGAAGTCTGCACTCCTATGTGGATGGTCTCAGCAATGCAACAGTTATTTGTAATCAGTTTAATCGTCTTAATAATAATCCCATTATTAAGGCAGCATAGTCTCACAGAGGAGACAAAGACCTGCATATTAAAGAGTTTAGATTGAATATGTGTCAATAGGCTATCTGTGTCAATGTAAGACAGTATTACAGGCCTTTGGACGCATTAAATGAAGGATATATATAAAATGTTACCGCAAATGATTCTAAATGACTCTCAAATTTGGATAGGGTTTGTTTTGTTGTTGTTGTTGTTGTTATTGTTCTGTCCTGCAACTAATGTTGCTGCAAATGAGTCATCTAACAAAATATTCTCCCTTATTTTGGTTCACAATCTTATTTTTTTCCCCTTACAAATACCGTCTGGGTGCTCTGTCCTATTATAAAGACAGTCCAGTTTTGTTCACCTCATTCTGTAGATGTTCTGTGGGCTTGATTGTAATTGGCTACCGATCAGGCCACGTGCAAACTGCTGCAGAAAGAGATGAAGGTCTGGCCTACACTAGCTGACCCACTGTGCTTAAAAGGGGTTGAGTGCATTAACATTCATTAATTGACTTCAGATAAACCATTAGGGGTAGCAGACATCACGGTTCTGCACCCAAATCCTGGTGCTATAGCCAAAGGCTACTGGGGCAGTTTGTTGAACTTCTGCCAAAGAGCTGATTAGACTGGTTAGCACTCATCGTAAAGATTAAGAGGAATGTTTTTTTTTAGTAATATAAGCTTTACATGCCCTGGTAATATTGGAAGAGGGTACCTCCAAATCATCGAGACTTGAAATGGTAATGCGACTGGATAAATCATGCTTCTGAGGGTTTGTTTGGTTTCTGAGTTGTTAATGTATAACTAAAACCAGAATATGCTACCCTCCTTTAAAAGTTAGCAATAGGTGAACAATAGATTACAATAAAATCTGAAGTCGGAAAATAGGGGTGAACATTAGGAATTCCTTATGTGAATGTCTACCATGCACACCTATACTCAGAAGACAGTAGTTATTTAATACATATTGAAAGAAATTATTCTTCATTGTAACACAAAATCTATACACTCGGAAGATGATTGGAATAGATACAATAATGAATAAAAATATTTGCAACAGAATTTTTTGGGGGGTCAGATTTAATCTGTTCTCTCCTCTGCATCCGGCTCTAATCGTCTTTCTGGACTGCGGACCATTAAACTCAGATTAGAGAAAGTCTGAGACTTTTTAATGCAGCAGAGAGATGCAATTAGTCATTAGTCTAAAACTGTAGAATTAGGCTTAACGAGTAAATTAGAAAACTGCCCCATCGTGAACAACAGATTGCATACCTATTGTCTTGAAAGGAAGTATAGATCATGTTTGTGTTTTGAAATGGGAATATCAGATTACTTAGACCCTGTTTTGCGCCATATGGGCACAGATTATTTATCACAGATTATATTGTTGACAAGGCAAGGCTAGTTTACTCCACAGGGACTAGCGTGCAAGTATACACTTTAATGGAATAGACAGACACAGATGGAGGACTTAAAGTAAATTGAATGATGTCTGTTTAAGCATGCTGGTGGTAGGCATGTGTACACAACAGACGTTAAAGCCTGTAGACAGGGCTACAGATCTAGGGTCAGGGTTTGGATCCAGGGACTGGTCTCGAGAGTAGAGTAGGCTACTCTGTCCTGATTTAGGTCACCTTTTTCGAGATTCCTTTTTTCCCCAACAGATTCTTGTGGGGTTGTTATATTACATGTGTCAACTTTGATCATCAAGTTTCAAAAGCAGGAAAAGAAAAACTACCTCTGCAATATTTTCTGCTATGTTTCTGCTAAAGTATTCCACTTTAAAATGGCATGTCATGGTTCTTCCTATCGCATGGCGCAATGTATATTTTAGGTCACTATAATTATAGTGTTGTAAACAGCTCTTGTGTCAGAATGATACAATCTGGGTGCACCATGTTCACAAAGACTGTTTTGCTACACATAACACTACTTCACGTAACACTGTAACACTAACAGCTGTTTATGAATCCATCCATCCTGCTTTCACAGCCTCATTCTACGGGGATGGCTTTGTGTTGCTGAAGGCTGTAGAGTCGTCCGTCCGGACCTCGCTCCACGTCCGCTTCCGGACCGCCCACAGCAGCGGGGTGCTCTTCCTGGCCGCCGGGGACACGGACTTCTGTCTGGTGGAACTTCATTCAGGACGCATTCAGGTGATGATTCATGAGGCCCATGTTTCTCTCTAAAGGTTGTAATTGATCAGGTAGAAATGTACCACATCATTTTTAACAATAATAAGCTATCACACTGATTAACATAGGTCTATCTCATTGCATTTAGTTGATGTTTATATGGTAATGCCTCGTCTGCTTGGCCAGTAGTACAGTAAAATAGTATTCCTCCACTTCCTGTTTTGGCACTATTTGTAGTTCATTCCTGAGAAATGATACAGACAGCTAAATATTTGTTTGAAGGAGATGACTGTGGGTACTACTGATCTGATAGCCTGGCACACATACATGTATTCCTTAGACTTGGAAGCAGTAATTACACAGAGACTGCCTTTGGGAAAGAACTAGAAGCAGGTGATCTTGTGTTGCTGCTCGAAAAAAAAAAGTCACTGACATCTTCAAAACAAGTCCATTCATGATTTTTCTGAAGGGGAGATATTACCCTCCAGATATTCACACCTATACTCGTAAATTATGTGCCATCACAAATATCCAGAGTATGACACATCCCTCATCCTAAATGTGCGTTTACGCCATTCTACCTCACTACCTTACTTTATTTTCATCAACTTCATAACTCTCCATACTCATAATTGTTTTAATGTTACATTAAGTGTTCCCTTTTCTAACAAACTCTTAAGATGAATACCTTATCAGATGTCAATATTTTGAAAGACCTATGAATGTCTCTGTTTTTCCGTGTCGCAGGTGTCGATGGATCTCGGGTCTGGCGTCCGCAGTCTTCGCTCAGAGAAAGGTGTCCAGCTGAATGACCTGGTTTGGCACACCATGGAGCTCCGACAGGACCAGCGCAACGTCACGCTGACCGTAGACAAACATTCCCACACCAGCCTGAGGATGCTCGGACCGGACCTGGAGCTCAGTATCCAGGACGGCTTGTTCGTGGGTGGGCTGGGAGGCCTGGAGAGGCCCTACCTCTCGACAGAAAGGATGCCCGTTGGCTTTAGAGGCTGCTTGGACGAAGTGCTGTTCAACCAGCACAACCTGCTCTCCTCCCTCAGGCCGTACTCAGGCTATAAAACAGTTCACGAGGTGTCGCTCGGGTGCAGCCCAGAGTTTTCCGCCAGCGCGGACGACTCCATAAACTTCTTCAGCTCCAGGGCCTACATGTCCCTCCCGACGTGGGACATGGCCCAGGAGGGGGTTTTTGAGTGCCAGCTTCACCGGTCGGCCAAAGACGGGATTATCCTCTACAGTTCTGCCAGTGAAGGGCACTATATTGCCATTGAACTGCAAGATGACCATGTGGTGGCTGTGATCGGGGCAGCGACCATGAAGACTAAGCTTCGTTCCCCATTGCCAGTTAGTGAGCACGACTGGCATCAGGTGAAGCTACACCTGTCCACACTGACTGTCCATTTGTGTGTGGGCGCAGACATGCAGAACTCTAGTTTGGGTCTGCACACCAATGCCCTCCAACTCAGTGGGCCTCTTTTCATTGGTGGCCTTGATGGTAATACCCGTGTTCAGGCCAGAAAGAAGGGTCTGCGGTCTCTTGCAGACAAACAGATAGGAGGAGGGTCACTCAGAGGATGTCTGAAACACATCCGAGTCAACGCGCAAAAGATGGGCTTGCCAAATGCCATGGTGACAAAAGATGCTTCTGTTGGCTGTGAGACTGAAACCTTTGACTCAATCACGACACCCAGCCCAATCCCTGCCCCTGGGAATGGGTCAGTGGGTGTATCCGGAGCGGACTGCAAGAGAGGACAAAGCTTTCTGGTCCTCGAAAACCTGATCGTCCCAGAGGGGGGTCGGGCTCCCTTGGGATTTCAACACGTCAAGATGAACGTGGAAATACGAAGCTTAGGGATCAGTCAGTCCCAGATCATGTTCCGCATTGCGGAGCAGCCAGTTCATGGCCAGCTAAGGCTGGACGTGGATCCAGAGCAGGAGGAGCATACCTTCAGCCTCCTGGACCTTTGGCACGGTCGGGTTATGTACGTCCATGGGGGCTCGGAGGACCAGGTGGATTTCTTCATATTTTCAGTGTTCAGCAGCAGCAAGAGACAGTTACCGGCCTGCATTAGGGGGAACAAGCTCCACAGGTTCAACATCAGCATCACACCCAGCAACGACGCTCCTGAGCTCAGCTTTCCAGAGGGAAGCCTCTTTGTCCTGCTGGAACAGTCCAAACGCCGACTTACCACTGACATGTTAAGGGTTATAGACCCAGACAGCAACTCCACGGACCTGATATTTACAGTGCTTGGTAATCTAAATACAGACGCTGGCTTCCTAGAGATCGAGGATGACCCTGGCCAGGCAATCAAGAACTTTTCGTACCTAAATCTGGAGCAGGGAAAGGTTTATTACGTCCACACAGGCATTATTACGAACTCTCGAATGGCCCTGAGGGTGAGCGATGGAGACAAGGTCAGTAACACGGCGGTGCTCAGGCTGATGGCGGTGCCGCTGGAGTACAAGGTCGTGAATAACACGGGAGCGGAGGTGACCCAGGGCGGATGGGCCCTCCTGAGCTCCACCCACCTGGCGGTGCAGGTGAACGTGGCTCAGCAGGTGGTGGAGCTGCGCTACGACGTGGCAGAGCCCCCTCAGTACGGAGAACTCCAGAGGCTGCACTCGAGCGGAGAGTGGAAAAACACGTGGATCTTCTCGCAGAAGCTTCTGGAAAAGGACCGGATCAGGTACCTGAGCACGTACCTGGGCTCCCATCCAGGGAATGTGACCGACAGCTTTAGGTTCAGGGTCACCATCGGCTCCACAACTACGGAGGAAATGTTGTTCCCTATCGTAGTGCAAGGGATTCACTATAAAGTCATCAAGAGCAAAATGGAGGTTGATACAGAGCGCAGGGTGACGCTAACCCCTCAAGACCTACGGGCTGTCTCCAAGGGTATGAAAATCTTAGAGAGCGACCTTTACTTTTTATTGCTGTCATTACCAAAGAAAGGAGACTTACTACTTGACGATAAGGTGTTAAGGATTAACTCCACTTTCAGCCAAAAAACATTTCTGATCTGAAACTGCATTATGAGATGGAGACCGTTTCATCTATCAACACAAAGGACTCGTTCACTTTTCTGATATTTTCCAAATATTCTTATTCAGGGAACCATGACTTCAGATTTATCATCAAGGCATCTACACAGAACATTGTTTTAACGAATCTTGGGCTTGTTTTGATGGAGGGGGAAAGTAAAGTTATTACCAGAGATAAGCTGTTTTCTGAGAACCCCACCTCAGGTGAAATGCACTATAAAGTCATCAGCAGTCCCAAACATGGGAAGTTAAAAAAAATCAACCTTTCCAGTTCCACTACCAATAATGAGAACATTTCACAGTTCTTAAACCAGGATATTCTTGATGGGCGTCTCATGTACGTCCATGATGACAGTGAAACAACTTATGACGAATTCACTTTCCTTGTCTCTGTGACTTCAATGAAAGATGAGACTGCTGTAAACGGAACCTTCCGAATTTCCATTCAACTAGTCAACGACGAAAAACCTGTCCGTGTGGTTGATAAAGTCTTCCATGTGGCGAGGAACAGTCAGAGATTGCTGACATTGGAGGACTTGTGTTACCATGACGCCGATTCGGACTTTGACGACGGACAATTGGTCTACACTAGACGAGGGATTCCCATGGGTGAGATTGTCTTAGTGAACGACACGTCACAGAATCTGTACCAGTTTCACCAGAAGGACTTGGAGGAGAAGAGAGTTCTGTTTGTCCACGAAGGGGTGAGCTACGGTCGATTCGTCCTCTTTGTTTCAGATGGGAGGCACTACACGTCCACCATCTTGGAGGTCATTGCTCAGGACCCATACATTAAAGTGGCCAAAAACACAGGACTGATGGTACAGAAGGGAAATGAAGTAGTCTTGACTTCAGCTAACTTCACCATCACCAGCAACCTGGACATTCGAGACGATCAGGAAATGACATTTGAACTTTTCCTTCCCCCTAGTCACGGGAGTCTCACGTGCAACAGAGCAGCAGCTAAGATGTTCACCCAGCATGACATCAAGGCTGGTCATGTGATGTATCAGCACAATGATGGCGTGAATCTTTCTGACTTCTTTAATTTTACCGTGAGTTTGAAAGGGTTGCGGCTGGACGCCAGTGTTGTTGTGAGAGTGTACCTCGAAAGCCACCAGGAGCCTCCACAAGTAATTAACAACAACCCCATTGTGGTGGAGGAAAATAAACCTGTTAAGATCAGCAAGACACAGCTCGAGGTTAGTCGCATCATTCATTTTCAACACGATAGCTTTCATTCTGAACACTTACAGGGCAATGTTCATTCACCTGGACTGGTAGCATAACCAAGTTATGCTGGGCCCCTGTGCAAGACAACCTGAGATTAGTTGCATCATTCATATTCAACACGATAGCTTTCATTATGTTATGCTGGGCCCCTGGGAAGACATTTCTGTCTGATATGTCAGAGGGGCACACTCCTCCAGCCGAGGGGCACAGACGCCTGCCATGGGCCCTTCGTGACTTTGGGCCTACGTGTAGCTGCAGTGGCTGAACTACCTATAGTTACGCCCCTGAGCTGGACTATAAAAAGCATCTTAACATCTGCTTAGTGTAGAGAAGACTGTGGAGAGGAATCTAGAGAAAAGTGTAGAGAAGAGTTTAGAGAAGAGTGTGGAGAGGAATCTAGAGAAAAGTGTAGAGAACATTTAGTCATTTAGCAGACGCTTTTATCCAAAGCGACTTACAAGGATGTATACACATTTTTACATTTACACTGATGGCACACTGCACATCAGGAGCAATTAGGGGTTCAGTGACTTGCTCAGGGACGCTTCAACAGGGAATTGAACTAACAACCTTCGGATTACTAAAGGACTTCTCTACCTCCTGTACCACTGTCGCCCCAGACCCAGAGAAGAGTGTAGAGAAGAGTCTAGAGTAGAGTGTAGAGAAAAGTCTAGAGAAGAGTGTATAGAGGAATCTAGAGAAGAGTCCAGAGAAGAGTGTATAGAGGAATCTAGAGAAGAGTCTAGAGAGAAGTGTAGAGAAGAGTGTAGAGAAGAGTGTAGAGAGAAGTGTAGAGAAGAGTGTGGAGAGGAGTGTAGAGAGAGAGTGTAGAGAAGAGTCTAGAGAGAAGTGTAGAGAAGAGTGTAGAGAGGAATCTAGAGAAGAGTCTAGAGAAGAGTCTGCTTTTGTATGAAATGTTAACGTGAAAGGAATGGGCAAGATGAAAAATGATGCTTGCATTTGTGCTGTTGTTTACAGGTGACCCACAAGGACAACACTCCCTCTGAGATTGTGTATTCAGTGAAGGACGCTCCCTCTCACGGCTTCCTGCGTAGATCTGCAGGAGAGGACAAACCGTACCAGGGGACAAAGGGGAGGCCAATTCAGAGCTTCTCCCAGCAGGACATCGATGATGGACTCATTCAGTACGTCCATGTGGGCTCTGAACACGCCTCTGACACCTTCCTGTTGGACGTCAGTAATGGCCTAACAGAGGTCATCCACATCACGGTTACCATGGATGTAATCCCTCAGCACATCCCAGTGCAGGTCTCCAGTGTGACCCTGAAAGAGGGGTCCTCCAGGATCCTGAACAAGGACGTCATACAAGTCACCAACCACCACTTTTCAGGGCTCAACTTCTTGTACCAGATGACCGTAGCCCCACATTATGGCCAGATAGAGAACCTGAGGATCCCAGGGGTGGCCATCCCTTCCTTCACCAGATTACAGGTGATCCCCTTCACTTCTTTCCCATTCAGATTTACACTGTCACGTCACGTCACACGACCAGATGCAACTAGACCAATTGTGGGACGAGTAGTACGTTTGTTCGAGACAATGTGGGACATGTTACCAACGCTGAGAAATAACCGAACTTTAATACAATGATCTATCTAAGTGATCATTTATATTAGCTCGTAAACAGATACTTTGTCATCTAATCGATTCCACAGCACATCAGTTAGGCCATAAAAGATATACAGGCTACAGCTTTTGCTAGCCTATATGAAAGATTTGAAGAGCTGTCGCCTGGTAGCTTTAGCATTATTTGCAAAGTTTGTGTAAGTTTGTTTTTGTGACGTAGCAGAGGAGTTCACAGACCCGATATCTGCACAGTTTGATTGACGGCCGCCACAGCCTCTTGATAACCGCCTCCTTCACTGCTCTCTTCTCACCCATTGGATGAAAGCCAGGCTTTTAGATTTATTCGGAACTCGATCTGATAACTTTACACTGAATTACATATTTGTCTCAAAATCTGTAAACTACATTTTATGAGATCTCACTTAGATTTTTCAGAGATATAAATCTGTGTCCTTTTAATGCTGTGTTAATGTGTCTGCGCAGGCCGAGCAGGGCTTAATTCATTACGTTCACGATGGGAGTGAGTCGGTGGCCGATAATTTCACGCTGATCGCCAACGACACGGTCCTCCAGAGGCACAGCCTGCCGTGCGTCGTGTTCGTTAACGTCACCCCTGTTGATGACGAGGCTCCGATTGTCACAGTGAACAGGATTCTGAAGGTGAGCTTTCTCTTGTGCCCTGGGGTAAAGACTTTGGCCAGCGCGTTGGTACCATTTACTGTTCGGGAATCATTTTCATAACTAAGATTGCCACATTTATTTTACATTCTTGAGTAAATCATAATAATAAAATTTTTGCTCTGTGAACTATAGAACTGACTATCAATAAAAGATGGCCAAGCTAATGTAATCATTCTCTACATCTGTTCTCCTTTAGAGGGATGACAAGGAACAAATGTAAGAAAACCCTGAGTCAGACATACCAGGCATGCCATACCGGCCTCTAGTATATACAAGCATATCTACAAATCTGTTCATGATTGTGAGATTGCGTGTCCTGTGTAAACCATATCTAGAGAATCCTTTTCATGAAAATATTTTTCAAACTTTTTAAGTAGCTGATCTTTTCCATGAAATCTTATTCCGAGTATAGATCCAACAAAATGAGAAACAACATGTGTCTCATTTTGTTCAGATGCAAATACAGTGCACATTGTCACCACAAGGGGGCACACAAGGAAATAGTGATCATCCCCAAATCACTGGTATATTTTCTTAAGCAAAAAAATGTGTTCATTTCAATTTTAAATGTAAAAGTTGCAGTGAAAACCCTTTTTTTTGCTCGTGTTTCATTGCGAAGATTAGGGCGATTCTGTGACTCCCTCTCTTTCTGATCTCTCTTGTCGCTCTGTCTCAGGTGTGGGTTGGGTCCATCACAGAGATTACAGTAGAGGACCTCAACGCTGAGGACAAAGACTCCACGCCAGAGCAGCTGGAGTTCATCGTGACCCCTCCCACCAATGGACACCTGGCCCTCAAGAGTGCCCCCTCCAGGCCGATCCTGAACTTCACACAAGCACACATCCTGACCAGCCAGCTTGTGTTTGTCCATGGAGGTCCGTTTACACTTTATATCATCATCAATCATGAGTTTATGGGATTATTTAATATGATGACGATGGTTATTAATGATTAAAAGTTAAGACTTTTCATTGTGATGTTTCTTGTAGGTGCTGAAGTATTAACACAGTCTGAGTAGCAGTAACTTGGATTTGCCATCTTTTCTTTAGGTGCTCTGTCTGGTGGATTTCACTTCCAGGTCAGTGACGGGCAGAATCTCGCTGACCGACACACCTTTTCCACTGTGGCCCGCACCCTTGTTCTAAGCCTGGAGAGAATCTTTCCTCTGAAGGTTTTCCCAGGTAAACTGACCATTCAAACCTCCTCACTCTCACAGCCATATCTTGATTTTATGATAGACACCAGTCAGCACCTCTTTCACAATATTATCGTATCATAAAAGGATAAGGTCTGTCATTATGCTTTAATGGCATTTAGTTTTTCTCGTCATGTGAGCTCTGCAGTCTAATTAGTGATTTATAAATCTAAGATCATTCCACAGTGACGTTTTCCTGTATGATAATACTACTTGCACCTCAGTTGCATTAACTTTTCCTTGTTTCCAGTCATCCCACCAACACACGCACACGCACACGCACACGCACACGCACACGCACACGCACACGCACACGCACACGCACACACACACACACACACTCCCACCAACACCAAAGGGAGTTGTTCATGCTCATGCTATGTGATGTCATACTTCCAGCCTTATCTTTACTGATTACTGAGTAAACTGCATGTAATGCCTCTTATCACTTGTAAATTAAAGTCTACATGAAATTCTGCTCACAACAAGGTTAAGAGACTTTAGAGGGTGAAATACTAACTGCATTCAGTATTCAAATAAACTGCGGTTTCCAAAATGTTAGTACAAATAAGGGAATCCCTTCAACACCAGTCCTCTTTCTTCTTTCATCCAGGCACTTTGAAGCCCATTACTGATGATGATTTGCTGGTGGTAACCAATGACTTCAGTGACATCACCGGGAACCGTGTCATCGTCTTCAAAGTGACTCACCCACCAAAGCTGGGCAGATTGGTCAGGGTGACAGAAGATCACATAACAGAGGAAATATCTTCTTTTACGCAAAATATGGTTTGTGTTTTCTCATGTGTGTGTATGTGTGTGTGTGTGTGTATGTATGTGTGCGTGTGTATATGTGTGTGTGTGCGTGTATGTGTGTGTGTGTGTGTGTGTGTGTGTGTTGTGTGTGTGTGTGATTTCCCCTCATGTCTATCTTGTGTGTAGATACAGCTATCTAAAGGTGATAAAAAGAGAGATGATTTTGGTCATTGTTACACAGTATGAAAACACAAAAAGATATCTTGTGTGGCTGTCATAGCAGCTGCTGTACAGCAGGTTTTCATTGGTGCAGGCCATGCTGTGCCATGGCTTATTCAGCTAATTAAGGCCTTTGGCAGACTTTTCATTGCGTCAGCCGTGTTCTGTTATATCTGAAATCTTAACCTTGCCAGATCAGAGTGCTGTAAAAAAAAAGCCATGGCAAGGCCTTGGCCATGGCAAGCTGTGATATCAACAGCACTAATTTGATAACACCCTTAAAGATGCTGTATGGAAGAACTGTAGTTCACATATGTCCACATATGAACTATAAATAGCAACAGAATGTGAATGAATTAACGGCTAAAACTGGTTAGCCTATCAGCTAGCTCAAAAGCATGAGCACTTAAATTAAGACGTACAGGGGTCTTTTTGCCTCGATCCCACAATCTGCTGGGGAGTAGGAAATAATTTTAGCTCACTCGCCAACAGCTAGCCAGACTTATAGCTCCTTTAAATACAATGGCTTGACTGACCTTTAAACCTTGTTCCCTTTATTCAGTTTCTGTGTTATCATGTTTGCAGGTGAATGAGGGAGAAATCCTGTATGAACAAACTGACACTGATGCTGTTGGATGGGAAGCCACAGACTCCTTCACCTTTACCGTTCTGTCTTCTCTGGCCTCCGTTCAGCGACACACATTTCCGATAGACATCTCGTATGAAAATGGCGGCCCAGAGCATCAGATCTGTTCTTCTGGCTAACACTGGTACGTCTGTTCAGAGAAAGAATCAAGCAACCAAAATAGACATATTAAAATATGCTACTTCTCTACATTATGAGCCAATACTGTCTTTGTTTTTGTCATTCAGGTGCTATGGTGGCAGAAGGTGGAAAGGTCGTTATAGACAAGTCCAAACTTGACGCCTCCAACTTGTTGAAAAAACTAAAGGAACCAGGGAACCACACTTATGAGGTGTGGTACAGAGTGACATCTCTACCTAGCTACGGAGTGATTGCTGTGGGAGATCAGAACTTGACCGATGAGAAACCAGACTTCTCCCAGGTCATCATTGACCAGGATGGGATAACATACACGCACGACGACTCTGAGAACCATTACGACTATTTCTCCTTAGATGTTTGGTTGAATCAGAAAGGCGAAGCCGTCCAGCGGCCCCAGGAGCGGGCCGAGGTGGTGTCTGAGACCTTCGACATCACTGTCACACCCGTCAACGATCAGCCACCTGTGATGAAGACAGTGGACCCCACTCTGAAAGTGGTCCACGGGGACACAATCACCTTAACCCCTGAAAACCTCCACGTGGAGGACCAGGACACACCGCCAGAAGACGTTCATTATACTGTGATGAGCAAGCCCGACAATGGCTTCCTGT
This sequence comes from Clupea harengus, assembly GCF_900700415.2. Lineage (NCBI taxonomy): Eukaryota > Metazoa > Chordata > Actinopteri > Clupeiformes > Clupeidae > Clupea > Clupea harengus. Next base: position 26,088,769 of record NC_045163.1, on the reverse strand, counting down.
TCTTGAGAGACTGGCAAAACGAGTCGGGTCTGGCTTTCACCCAGGGCGACGTCAACAGCGGACAAGTTCACTTTGTCCAAGATGGAGACGCTGCCCCCGGAGTGTTCAACTTCAGTGTGACTGATGGAGTGCACCGCCCACTTCACCAGCTCCTGAGAGTGGAGGTGGAACAGGCCACCGTTACCATGGTGAACAACACGGGCCTCACACTCAGGCAAGGGCAGTCCACAGTCGTCTTTACCTCTAAGCATCTGGCAGCCGGGACTAATAAGAGAAAGGCAAACATTCAATACCACGTGACACAACCGCCACTTTATGGCAGCGTTTGCAAAGATGGAGAACAGGTGGTACAGTTTGACCAGGAGGACCTGCGGTCAGCGAAGCTGTCCTACCATATGACTCAGCTGACTTCACCTCAGGACAGCTTTGGGTTCACTGTCTCTGCCTCCTCTCAGGTGAACCTGACTGCTCAGGGGGTCAACATTACAGTCAGTCCGCTGATTCACATGAGCCGTCATGTGCGCATTCCGAGTGGCATCGCAGTGAAGTTGAGAAGAAATGTTATTGATGCCAGTGAGTTGGCAGCCTTAAGTGGCAACGACCCTCTTTTTGAGATCACCTCCCCTCCACAGCATGGCAGGCTGATAAAGTTTGGTCAGAGTGGCTCGTCCAAATCTGTGAAATCCTTCACTTTTCAGGATGTGATCCAAGGCAGGGTGGCCATTGAGGAGGACGCAAACATGACCGGTCTCCAAGGCAACTTGACTCTCCGGAACATGACCACAATCCACCATCTGAAGGATTCCTTTGAGTTTCTCCTGAGGGCCAAAAATGTCCAGCCAGCAAGAGGTGAATTCATGTTCACCGTTGTGCCATACAATCCTTTGAAGGGGATGCCTGTCATCACAGTGGACTCCGCGCACACTACTAAGTCACCGTTACTCAACAACACTGTCCACTCTGTATCTCCACTAAAACCACCCACAGGCTCGAGGCCACATAAGCACAAGCACAAGAATAAAGCCCGGAGTCGCTCGGGAGGACACAGAAACCATGGCAAGCCTGCAATCTCAACCGTGCCCAATACTGCCTCTGGAAAACATCCAACAACCCTAAAGAACGTCCCTGTGTGGGTTGAAACCATGCCAAGGCTTGCATCTGACCCACTCCTGATTATCCTGCCCTTCCTCGCTTGCCTCTTCCTCATCGTCATCCTCATCATACTGATCCTGGTCTTCCGGCACCGCAGGGAGAAGCGAGCCCGACACAACGTGATCCAGGAACTGACCGCAGCGATGCAAATGGACGAAGAAGAGGTGGCGAGAAGTCCTTGCCTGGGCACACCAGAGCGGAGTGTCGCTGCTCCGTCAGTGGTTGTCACACCTGTGAGATGTTGCCCAGGCAACCCCATCCTGGAAGGGGTGCACAGAGACATGGAGACGGCTCTAGTGGCTGGCATGGGGCCCCTTGACTCTCCATTCATCCTCTGCGCCTGGGCTCCAGTGGAACCGGAGTTCATTATAGAGGAGCCAGCCAGCGCTCCCACACTTGGACACAGCCAGTACTGGGTCTGACCCGTTAGAATCTGAGTCCAGAGAGGAGCCAGCCAGCGCTCCCACACTTGGACACAGCCAGTACTGGGTCTGACCCGTTAGAATCTGAGTCCAGAGAGAAGCCAGCCACAGCGGTCCCACACTTGGGACACAGCCAGAACCGGGTCTGACCCGTTAGAATCTGAGTCCTGAGAGGAGCCAGCCAGCGGTCCCACACTTGGGACACAGCCAGAACCGGGTTTGACCAGTTAGAATCTGAGTCCTCAGTCAACCCACATGTGGGCTTTGTAGTTTCTTCCAAAGACTGCAACATAGCACATCGTTTGACCCTGAGGACAATTTCTTTTTCAACAAGAAACTGAATTCTCAAAGTGAGATCTTAAAAGCCTTTGGGCTTTAGTTTTGATGAGTTCAGTTTTTATAATTTCTTGCCAAAGAGTTCAATATTTCTGCCCATGACATTTGTGCTCTGGAGGGTCATGCAATCTGTATAACTTTGTCTGTTATGGTGCCCGTTTGTTTTCATGTGTGAAGTGTGAAAACAAGTCTCCGTGACAGCGCCTGAACTGTGACTTAACGATAAGCATTACTTTTTATTTGTGCTCAGTGAGACCTTCCATATCTTTCTCACATACTAATTGTGTCTTATCTAAGATATTTCCTTGATTATGACCCATGCATGTTCTTGAAGTGACTGGGAGTTATTCTCCCTATTTAAATCCTGATGTGCTTATACTTGGCACAGTTAGTGTGCAAATCTGCATCATTTTTGTATAAAGCCCTATAGTGCAGTGTTTTTTTCCAAACAAAGAAATAAATGCAGTTGTACTGTTGCCATATTTTTCTTTGGGAGGAGTGCTTCTGCTGTCTCATGGTTTAGGAATGCGAGGACCACTGCACTCGCCTAGTTTTACAAGACCAGGCAAAACTATTGCAATACACAATTTGTTAAATGCATATGTGAACAAAGTCTGAAGAAGATTGCTTTGTATGTGCTAAATACTCAATTCATTGAACAGCTAATATTTATGATTAAAGACAAATTGTTGAGGGATGAATGAGGCATTTCAGAAACCTTAAACCATAAACAGATTTTCTTAGCATGCTTTCATTGCTGCCGCATACCAGCAATACTTGGGTGTTTCTTTGTTTTGCTGTTGGAAGAGATAGACCCTCAGAGAATAGCTGCAACGGGTTAACAAGATGCACACTGAAACCGACCATCTAAAACAAATCATGATAATGTGATAAAACAACTGCACTGCCACAACTAATACATTCCATTTATTAAAGTTCAATTTGACCTGGGTTTTGTTTCAGGCTTCTGTGATGATGTTGCCATAGTGATGATGTTGCCATAGTAATTGTACAGTTCCAAGATCAGTCTACTCCCCGGGGTTTGACTTGAGTGTCCCACCTCACCCAAAATCTCTTTTGTGTTCATCGGTTTCAGTTTTTCTTAGTCTTACTTTATTTTCAACCAATACTAGTAGGTGCACCGGTATATGAAAATCATTCCCCAGAGGATTCTGTATGTGTGTGAGTGTGTGTCATGTATATATATATATATATGTCTTCCCTGCTTTTTCTGCTCCTCGAGCCAAGATCAAACATGCCACTGTCATGTCATTTTAAATGACCTACAGTTCTCTGTTATTATTAAAAACAGTTTGAAATCTATATTGTCGTGTCATTTTAAATGACATACAATTCTCTGTTATTATTAAAAAACAGTTTGAAATCTATATTGTCATGTCTGGTTTGTAGTAGGTCCTATGGGAAAGTACATTACTGACGTTAGTTCTTTAAAAAAAAAAATCATAATAATACAGAAAACCCTCTTGAGGCCTGCTCCTGAAGGTGCCTTCCGTCCAGCCCCAGCCCCAGCCCCAGCCCCAGCCCCAGCCCCAGCCCCAGCCCCAGCCCCAGCCCCAGCCCCAGCCCAGCACATAAGCCCCAGCCCCAGCCCCAGCCCCAGCCCCAGCCCCAGCACATAAGCCCCAGCCCCAGCCCCAGCCCCAGCCCCAGCCCCAGCCCCAGCCCCAGCCCCAGCCCCAGCCCCAGCACATAAGCCCCAGCCCCAGCACATAAGCCCCAGCCCCAGCACATAAGCCCCAGACCCAGCCCCAGCCCCAGCCCCAGCCCCAGCCCCAGCCCCAGCCCCAGCACATAAGCCCCAGCCCCAGCCCCAGCCCCAGCACATAAGCCCCAGCCCCAGCCCCTATCCAGCCCCAGCCCCAGCCCCAGCCCCAGCCCCAGCCCCAGCCCCAGCCCCAGCCCCAGCCCCAGCCCCAGCCCCAGCACATAAGCCCCAGCCCCAGCCCCAGCACATAAGCCCCAGCCCCAGCCCCAGCCCCAGCCCCAGCCCCAGCACATAAGCCTTTCTGTAAAGCCCGAATACTGATGCAGCCAATGACTGAACACAGGGCTCCTACCGCAACCCTGGGCACAGTCCTAGCACTCAAGTTCACCCTCCGGCTGCCTCCTCTGACTTAATGAGGCATTGTGATTGTAACACTAGAGGCCTAAGTGAAGGCACACACAACACCACAGTTAAAGGTACACTAAAATACTTTGGGGATACTCGTCAAAGCTTGACGTCTGTTGGTCTGGATAAATGTGTGCCGTCACATTTCATGCGTGGTCCTTCTCCAGATCAGCAAAATGAAAACAAAAGCAGTTTTATTTTTTTCATTGATGTCCCACATTATTCTTATTTATGCATAGGCCTAATGCCCTGATAAAACTGATGGCTTGCTTTTTGGCTTTTGTTCTGTTGCGCTATGTTAGGCTGAGCTCTCAATAAACATTAAGCATATGCAGGCAAAGTCCTGCCTCATAAACTGGCATATAAACAGTAGGATTAGTCATAGATTTTTTATATAAAAGGGAGTGTTTTTCAGATAAATACCTGTTGCCAGAATAAAGGCTGGATTTGTGTCCGTCTGTGTTAGGCTTTTTTCAGGTGTAGCTGCACTCTGTTGACGGCTTGTGTTGTCTGATAGTGGAAATAAAGGCTATCTTTAGCGCTGATAAATAATGTATCTGCAAGGGCGAGGACAGCTTTTGGATTCACCCAGCGTAGTAGGGTTGAGTTCCCCCTGTACGGAAAAGGCAAACTCCAGTGCAGCTCGCACCCCGCAACACCAGCTGATTTCAGGTCTCCACAAGCCCCATGCAGAAGCTGTGCAGAAAGAATGCCTGTTTCAATCAGGTTCATCTCCACTGCTTAATCTCATTATGCATTTTAATGTCATTCGAATTGAACTAAGACTGCATTCATACTTGTGCCAACATCGAATTCCTTAACAACTCTGTGAAATTTCCCCAAAGGGGACGTGATTCCAAAACACTGCAAAGTTTAAAATGCTTGGTATGGAGATACATGCTCTTTTAATATGGATTGATTTTGTAACTAGGAAAGGAAAAGGGACTCAGCTCTAAATAATGAAAGGAGGTGTTCAGTGACCTCCTCAGTAGGCGATCCTCTTGGCCATTGGGTGCAATGTCCTGTGGTTGCAGTGAGAAATGTAGTTATCACCAGAGCCAAGGTTCATTTTCTAGGCCAGAGGGTTGCCTGTGTAAACTCAGATGTTTGTGTTTTCCTTCTGACATCCAATACGTTACATGGTTCATAATAAATGTCAGACAAAATAAAGCTAGGAGTAGCTCCAAACAGCGCTGCATATCGCACTGCACATTAAAAGAAATAACCCACTCCCTATCTTTCTCTCTCTCTCTCTCTCTCTATCTGTAAGTGTGTGTGTGTGCCCTCTCTCTATCTGTAAGTGTGTGTGTGTGTGTGTGTGCCCTCTCTCTATCTGTAAGTGTGTGTGTGTGTGTGTGTGTGTGTGTGTGTGTGTGTGTGTGTGTGTGTGTGTGTGTGTGTGTGTGTGTGTGTGTGTGTGTGTGTGTGTGTGTGTGTGTGCCATGAAGGCCAGCAGTGGAACAGCAGTGTGCCCAACTGATTATCAGCAGTGGAATGCATGCTCACTGTGTTCCCATCATCCAGTGGTTCCCAAACTTTTAGATGCATGCCCCCCCCCCCAGCTAAACGACGCAGGCCCCCCCCTAGACGACGCAGGTCCCCCCCTTAGGCGAAGCAGGCCCCCCCCCCCCTTGATGATGCAGGCCCCCCCCTAGACGACGCAGGCCCCCCCCTTAGACAACGGAAAAACAAAACTGCATCCCCATCTCATCAATGAGTTAACCTTTATAATATTTTAGCAGTTAGACATTTTCTTTTTATTTAATTTGAGCAGAGCTCTTGATCAAAACATTGAAACAACTTTAACTTCTCACTGGGTGATCCGTCCTGAACATGTTCATAACATATGTCTGTTGTATTAACAATTAGGCTAGCTATCCCTTCTAACATATAACTTTGGAAGGCCCTGACCATATTCAACAAGTAAAAAGTAGGCTATAAACTCATCACCAAATAGGTTCCTTATAGGTTACAATGCTGTAAGAGCACTGCCATACAAAAGTTGACCTGTAGCTGGTTGTTTAGATTTCACCCTCAACTCGCCCTCCCCTGGAGTGGGGGGTGGGGGGTGGGGGGCGACCGCCCCACACTTTGGGAACCACTGCCATAATCTGTAGAGTAAAGACACACACATCCTTACAATCTTCATTCTATACTACTGCCCATTCAGAAGGAATCATTATCATTGAAATCAGTGGAAAGGCACAACGGATACAAAAGGGTAAAGTTCAGTGCACCTGGTGGACATCTCGGGCAGTACAAGTACATTCAAACAATTAAAGGCCGATGAATGACAGTAAGGAGTTAGACACATGAATTGAGACTAGTTATGTCCTTTCAAATGTCAAATCAATCATCTGGTCTTTCAGAAAACGTCCGCGGGGTTAACTTGTATGAAAAACCGCAACGTTAGTAAACAAAACTAAATTCATCTACATGCTAGAGAATACTCAACATAGCCTACCCTGGAGAGTAATGTGCTCTTGGTGGCTCGTACCACTGGGGCCCACATATTCGATTACTTATTCCATCAGTCAATACCCATCAGTCAATAACACCCTGACAGACTGTGAGCCGTCTGTGCACTTTATGCTTCTGTTCACTCCGGCCAGACTGGCACCCAGCTGTTTGAAAATGGTGTCATACTGATGGTGCCCCCGCCCGCCACCACCGCGTCCTGGCCTTCCAGTGGCGTGCCCTGATTGGTGGGCCCCCCCGCTAGGCCTGGTCGTACATGTGGAGGGCCTCCTCCAGCTTGCCGGTGATCCTCTGGAAGAAGCTGATCTGCTGCAGCAGGTAGTGCTGCATCTGGCCCTTGAAGTCGCGCACGCGCGTGCGGTGGAAGTGCTGGATCTCGGCCAGCGTGGCGCAGGAGATGATGTTGCAGCGCTCGCCGACGCCGCCGTCCGCGGCCCCGTGCTGGCACTCCTTCACCTTGGTAAGAGCCCCTGAGGGACGGAGAGGAAAAGGGCAGGATGGAAAGAGGAGATTGTAACCCTGGCTCTATACATGTCCTTCCACAGAACATCTTTCATACTGATCCTGCGCTTATGAATGAGCCAACTTGTCATTATACAGATACGTCACATTACACACGACAGTTATAAGTTTCCATGAATGCAGTTTTGTATCGGTTCATCTCTAGCTCTGCCTGAGAACCCCCCCCCCCCCCCCCCCCGCCCCCCGAGTCTTAAAGGCCATGATTTACAGCTTACCAACCTTAGGTATTCGGGTTAAGCACCACTCCAAGACACAGCTTGCACTAGTGCGAAGGGAAACCATTGGAAAGCTAGTGTTCAGTCCTGTCAGTGGTTACTTTTTAAACAGAATGGGCCTTCACCAGTAACACAGAGACCTCCTTATCTGCTTACAAGCATGAGTTCAGCTGATTAGTTTAGTAGTTGCAAAGCAGCCGTTCTTAGCATTCCACACCAGTAGGGCGAGACTATAGAATAGTGTATATATTTTTTAAAAAGTGAATCGTCAAAATCGGAGTCTTCATACAAAAACAGAGAAGTTCCAGTAACGGAGGGCTTGTATATAGGATGTGTAACTACGTCACTGTGGAACATCCATACAACGGTGCTCAAGATATAGGCAGAGGAAATCTGGAAAGGCTGAGGAGTCTACCTCCCCCTCCCCTGGGGAGAGGAATTTGACACTGGCCTAGCGCTAGCTCCATTCCACACTGGATGCCACACGTCTCCACAGTAACACAGGAAAGCTTGGCCCTGCACCCTCTTTCTTCACAGGACAGATCACCAGCCAGCCCCCCCCCCCCCCCCCCCACCCTTCAACTTCTATTTAATTCGCTTTCTGACCAGATCCAGTCAATTATTTCCATTTCTATGTCTCAGACTTTCTTTATAGGTATGTCATGACTACAGCAAAGCTCATGATGCATTATTACATACTAGTATCACTTTTCACTCACAGTTCCACAACATGCAACAGATGCATGAGCAGCCTGCATAGTATGCATCTAAACCTGCATAGTATGCATCTAAATGTGAATAGTATGCATCTAAACCTGCATAGTATGCATCTAAATGTGAATAGTATGCATCTAAACCTGCATAGTATGCATCTAAATGTGAATAGTATGCATCTAAACCTGCATAGTATGCATCTAAACCTGCATAGTTTCATAGCTATCTTAAAACTTCAAACATGTGAATCACACAACAGTGAGCATATCTACATATCTTTCATATCTAAGAGAGGTACAAATATAAGCCAACCTTTCTGGACATGGATGATGTCTGGGAAGTTGGTGAGGTGTCCTTGATAAATGGCTAAAAGGTCTGCGATAGGGTCAATATCCTGACGAGGCTGGTCTGCGAAATAGTCTCCAATGACCTCATAGGCCTCTCCTGTGAAGGCAATGGCTTGATTGAGGGGCACCGAATACGGCTGCTGGTCCAGCTCAAACGCTTGACTGAGCAGTCGAAAGGACTGGCCAACTCTCTGGTACTCCTTCTTGAACCCGGTGATTTGTTTCCTGGCAAATTCGTTTATGGTGACATTGACCTGGATGAGGTTTTCGTCCATCTTTTTGGTGAACGTCTTGAACACCTCCACCTTGCTCTCCACATCTTGCAGGTCGAGAGGGGCAGCGGGCGGACTGATGGTGAGGAAGAAGTTGGCACCGACCATGTCGTCTTTCTCTGCCTTTCTTTTCCCTTGCTTCCATGCCTTTTCGTCGGTGCTGCAGCAGGTGAGAAAATGCTGGAAAACATCACACCTGGACAAGACTGGGTGACTCGTCATGTGATTCATCCACCATATGAGTCCTTTCCGTCGCTTAGAAATGAAGTCCACCTCAAAGCGGCCGGCAGCTTGCTTCTCGGGTAGATGCGGGACTGAGATAACTGGAAACTTTTCCACCAGCCGTGCATACAGCCAATCAAAGTGCTTATACCTCCTCTGTACCTGGCTTTGTGTGTGACTTGGAGTAAGCTTGTAAGACATGTAAGTTTTCATCCCTTTGAATTTGGACTGCTTTGTGGGGTCATCGATGCTGCATGAGAACGGATAAGGGTTCTCTTGCCACTCCGGGCCACAGTCACCCATGACAACAAAGATCTTGTCACCATCTTTGACAAATCCAGATGCTTCACCCAGTAGGAATGCCTCTCCTCCAGATTTCACAAAAGTTGAGAATCTGTTGAGATTTCTACCCACAGTTGCCGAGCCTTTTTGCTGTTGCGAACGTGGTGAGGTATTTAATGAATATCCAGATTGTCCATCTTTATTCCGACTGACGGATGGCTCGTCTGCCACTGTTGAACTGTCATCCCAGTCATCGTCCCAGTCGTCGTCGCTCCCTTGACTGGTCTGATAACTGTGCCTTTGGGGTGCTTGTGCAGGATAAGAAGCCGAATGAGTGGGGGTGGAGGTCTTCGGTACTTCGACGGGGTGACTTTCGTGGCTACTTGTAGAATGGTCTCCATAATACCCATCTCCAGATGTGCCGTTGTTGTTCTGCGAAATATTTGCGTCGAGATGACTGCTCAGAATTTCCACGTATGAGGCTGGGAAGAGTCCGGTCTCCCCCCTGGCATTAGTTCCCTCTAACCATCCTTCGACAACTTCTTCGCTGTATAAAGTTAAAAGTTCGTTTTCTCTTACTGATATCTCTCCTGGGTTTTCGGCATTGAAATCATACAAAGCTTTCGCTCTGAGCGCCATACTATAGGCTTAGCCGCAGACGGGCAGAACCGTGGCGAACAGACTCTGAACAACACTCGTAACAGTACCTTACAACCCACGTACCATACAGCGTATCCTGCTTCGTGTACGTTGTTTTTGTCCTCTTTGCTGTCAGTGGATTTAAAAAAAGAAAGAACCAAAAATGATTGACTCAAATAGGCCTGCTTATGGAGTTTGGGGTATGTCCAAAGAATTTTGCTGAGGCCAGGCGTTCGAACTCGAGTTCCAGATGCTTCGGAACGGCAACAGTATCAGTCATACGTATTCTAACTAGCCCGACAACTCGTGGGTGGAGCCAATCGGAACAATTAAACAGAGAGTACAGATCGTCTTTTCTTTCTGGACAGAAATTATATGTTTTGATGCATTGTGAAACTTATGGTGCTCAACGGACTTGTTTTGCAGTGAGTACATGCTAGATGTAAAAAGAAGCCTAATGTGGCCAAATTTGTAAAAGTCATGTTAAACCTTTGACTTCACTGTTATTCAGCATGTCATGCAAAAAGACATAATGAAAATGTGCAAGTTATTTGGAATGGGAGTCTGAGCTTTTTTCCTCTGGTCAGATGGTGTTACATGTTATGTGTCAAAGGTCAAGACTGCATTGGTATAATAATAGTAGCCTAATTTTGTAATTAAGTTTATATTTATATAATCTTCTTGTCTGGTCACCCAAAGTGTTAGTTGCAAATCTACTTTGTCTGCAGCCAAAATGCTGTGCCTGGTAAGTAAGTGGTGGGTGAAAAGTAGGCTTTTGTAATGATCACAACCATTATAGTAATTTGAATTAGCAATTGCTCATTGCCAGTCTGTAATGGTATAATGTTTCTTGAGTGTTAAAGTGCATCATTTTACAATGTTTAATCTTATGTCTACTGTAACAATGTGCTGGAGCTTACAAAATCCTCAACAGAGTTCAGCCTATAGCTGATATTTATTTACATAAAAATAAATAAACATTGCTATAATAGAATGTCATAAGATACTAACTCTCATTTTTGCTTTTATGCGATATGGACCCTCATCCAACTGATCAGAATTTGAACTTGGTAGAAAGGTCACGTGAAAAGTTGTCTTGACTTTAGGCCTACTTTGTGACGTATATATTTGCGTTGATAGCAATCAGATAGGTGGATGTGGATGATAACATGAGCCTACAGAATGAATAAGAAGTCTTGAATGGATGGGAAGTGTATACATTGACGAAGGCTACCTGTAGGCCTAAAAAAAATCTTTATGATGTGCAAATGGCAATTTTTCAGTAACGCCTCTAGATGTCAGTAGAAACAAAGATAACAAGAAACACCTCAATCACGTGACGGCTGAAGCACACGGCATCATGAAAGAAAATACAAAACAAGACTGACCACTCTCTTTGCTTTTCACAAACCATGGTTAACACCCCTTTAACCATCTAAGATCGAGTGCTTATAAAGTGGCAAGGGTACAATGATTCTTATTACCAAGTATAAGTCAGTACAAGTGCATTTTGCCTGAAATGTCCTGACTTTCGAGTACCGGTTTCTCTACAAATCAATTGACGTACGTCTTGTTACTTCTCGACAGTCTTAGCTCGCGCTACGTAAGATCTGAAAAAGGGATTTCCATAGTTCCTGCAACATTGTAGCTAGCTATCACTACAGCCTCAGCCAAACTCGGTACCAAAGTAAACACGGGAGAAGGGGGAGATATGCATTAGATATAACAAAGAGAGTTTGATCTCTCGCGAGTACCATACACTTGTATAACCTCGCAGGCTCAGGGAAACCAAATAGCTGTCGCAAACTACAGTTACTTCATATCTTTTCCACTGGAAAGGCGGGGAATACAAAGCTGCAAGAAAGCCTTCAACCCAGACTTCTGGATGCATCAAATTTACACCAAATATTTCCCAGACAATCATCGCTGATTGGATTGCACTTTCTTGAGGACCACGACCAATTAATCGGGCAGTACATGGATTATCTGGTATGGTCTTTTACCCTCCTCATTCCTCTCTGAAGCAGGTTGCTTGTCGATTGTTGATGCTTTGTGTACATGAAGATAGCTAGCTTTACCGTTAGCTAACAGGAATGCTAGCTTACTAGCTTCAGCCCAAAACAGAAAGCTGTTTTGAGGTATTCTACCTGGGGTTGTAGCACGCCTTACCCTTTAAAGATATATGGTGAGAGAAGAGGTTTGTGTTTTAACATAGGCTTGTTTACCTAACGTTACCAGCATTATCTTCGCGCTGTCGAGGGCTGTGATATATTCAGTAAATTAACGTTAATTTACTACTTTCAACCTTAGCACATTCCAGTAATGAAAAGGTTTCGTGATAGATCACTACCACGCCGAGACCGTGGCGGATAGCTAATATTGTTAGCAGTAAATCTGGAAAACTTAATTTTACTCAGTTAAGCAGGTTATGTACTCGAGTTATCCTCCAATTAACCGACATAAAGATGGGTTTGTATCTTGGTATCTAGTTGACTTGATGGCTGAGTGGAATGGCAGGGGAGTGAATCCATCATACTCATTCAGACTGGTGTTCCAGTTTGACTGGTTATCATGTTAACTGGTGATTTTTCACGTTTCTATTCGATTTAGGTTACCCGTGTCCAGATGTTGACGACCTCAGATTCGTCAATATTACGAATACCACCTCGAGTGAATTCAGTGTCGATGCGAAAGACTTGTGTCAAGTAAACAAACAAAACCACTTGAATGTAGTCTGAATATCCATGTGTGTGTGATCTGCAGACTGAAATGAACTATGTATGAACCGTTTCCTAGTATGAGACACAACGGGGTTCGAAACCAGTCCCTGCCCCAAAATCCTCAATTTTATCGAGTATCTACGCGGTGAACCCTATACACTACTTCAATCGAATAGCCTAGTGTTCTTGCCGTTTGACAGCTGTAACATTCAGGTATGTTTGTTAACACTAAATGGAGTGGGAAGGGGGTATTTGTGTGTGTGTGTGTGTGTGTGTGTGCGCGTGCAGGGGGTATAAGTGTAGAATTTTTGCTTGAAATACCCATCCCTACTTCATACAACTTGGTCAGTTGTGCTTGCACCACAACTACATGGCATGACGTAACGTTCAATACACTGCGGTTACTAGACGGGTGCGGTCAATACACAGGTTTGTTTTATAAAATACTGTAATGCGGTTTATATATGTTGCAGTTAATAGTCGGGGGGGAATGGTAGACACTTGCGGCCAAAGCGGCAACCTGCTTTGGATGGGAATTGAACCCTGGTCAACCACACACAATTACACCATGTTCCCTGATGCACCACCAACGCCAGCTTGGATGTGGGAAAATCAGTTGATGTCTTAGCGACATAGTAACACAATGAAAGATGTATACACAAAGAATAAGCAGCTACCGTCTCAGTTGACAGAAATATTGGTTTAAAACTCAGACCCCTCTCAATTTCTTCCCTCTCTGAAAAATAAAAAGCATAATTCTGACACTTTTTTAGTCTTATTATAAACGAACGCACCAGAAACATGTGTACACAATGAAGGAACTAGATATACACACGCAATGTAAAGAAATAACCGTCTAAAACTCAACCCAGCCTGATGGTCTAGACGGCGACAATGTGCTCCCTATTCAATGGTTAAAAGCTCGATTTGTGTTTTCATTTATCTTCAATGTCTGTGGGGGATACTTATATGACCATCATGTAGCTTACAGATCACCTATCAGGTAGGGCGTGGGACAACGGTGTCAACCAATGTAAAACCCTCAATGTCTGAATGTTTGGCCATTGTTTACAGCGGACGGCTGGACGGCCAGCGGCTTCGCCTCAAGCCACTGTTTTTAAATACACCATGGCATTATGGAAAAACTGGTACTGAACGAATTGTACACGAATGGTGTACGCCAACAAATATCCGCAGGCCAAGCTACACTTGTCGTTATTTCCAAACACTTAATTTGTCTAGCCCCCCACATAAACAAACAGCATCATTTTTATTATTCACACTCAAAATATGAACTATGACCTGTATGTATTTGTGCAACATATACTGACCAGAACGAAAAAAATTAGCAGGGAGAAGGGTGGAAATGCAAGGCGTAGTTGTTTATTGAGAGAAAAAGTACTAGAGCAAAGATCCTCACAGTACCCTACAAGACGCATGGGCACACACACACACACACACACACACACACACACACACTGCAGAGTTTTCAACTCTCACGCTTTTACCGTGAGGCACAGCTTTTATATCCTGTGTTATGCTAGCATGAGAAAAAGTCCACTGACTTCAGTGCATCTCAAGACTCACCGATTCTCACGCCAAGTCAGCCTTGACCGTTTGCACCTCTGCACAAGTTGTGCAAGCATCTCGCAATAACGGTCAATCCTCTAGGCCATTGCCAACCATCTAAATATGTTATACTCCATTGGAATATTAGGCCAATCAAATAAACTGTAAGCAGACTTGAAGCATTTGTGCAGATAGTTGGTCTGTATGGACATGTATGTGGAAATAAACAGCATGGCGTACAAACAAGCATGAATGGAAAAGGAGCAGTATGTTCCAGCCTGCATAACTTCTATCAGTTCAATACAGTTAGACAACAAACCAGTACATGTTGACAAATCAATGAAGGACATTTATGTCCTGTATCCACAATCAAATTTCTCAAATGTACTGGTCTGTGTGTGTATATAGAAATAAATAGAAACCATACATTTCAATAATACACACTCAAATATGCACTCTTAATAAGTACACTTATTAAGACACTTTGGACCCCGGCAAAGGTTGTACCTATGCCATCGGGAGATGTGCCATTGTCATGTAATACTCCACTTTACACCACATCATAGTCAGCCTCCAACCCACAGGAGGAAGAGCAAAGGCCACAACCCTCCATGCCAACTCGGTGCCAAATGATACCCCTGGAGATTTTGGCTCATTTTTAAGCGTGGCCAGTCTGCCGTCTGTTCATTCACCAGGGCAAAATAAATAATGTCGCCTGTAATAAGCGTGTAAGGACTTTTAGCATCCCTTTGAAATCGAGAAAATAAATTTCCTCAACATTCGAGAGCCTTTGTGCTCATTCAGCTCTCAGCCTTTGTGCTACAATTATTGACATACATAAAACCCCTACATGCAAATATCACCAGTTCTAAATCCAAAGATAATCCCAAATTCCGGAACGCTATGGCACACATTTGGAGCAAAACCGAAGCTCTTTTTTGATGCGTTGCTTTCTTTGTAAGTAGAACACATGTTGGGTGGTACCATTCCAGGAGTGTCTCCTGTGTTTTGATTGGTCATGATGAGTACATCTGGCTCCAGCTAGATGCCTTCGCTGTCTAGGCCATCGAGCGGGGTTGAGTTTGAAGCGATTATTTCTCTACCTTGTGTGTGTATATCTAGTTCTGTTGATGTGTACACACGTTTCTGGTGTGTTTGTTTATTACAGGAGTAGAATAGTGTCAGTATTATGCCTTGTATTTCAGATAGGGGAGAAATTGTCGCCGTCTAGGCCATCGAGAGGGGTCGGAGTTTTAAACTAAGATTTCTCCAAACTGTGACCGTAGATTTAGTTCATTCTTGTGTGCACATCTTTCAGGTGTGGTAGTGTATAGTAGAAGTGCAATGGTGCATACATTATGCTGCCCAATCGAGATAGGGAACAAAATGTCAGAGCCTATGGGCTTTAGACTGGGACAAGTGTTAGATTAACTTTTCTCGCAATTGCTCCTGTAGTTCTTGTCCATTATATGTCCTTCAGGTATGGTAGTGTATTATAAAAGTGAAAAGGTGCAGATATTGTTCCAACAGGCATGAAATAACTTCAAATAAAGCCTTTGACCGGTTAATAAAGTTTCACTCATGGACATCCTAGTTGGAGCCCATTCACTGTAACACGCACAGGCGTGTGCAAGAGGGTCGCCGGGGCGTTTCCGTGTTGTGAAGTGATTCTCAGAATAGAACCATTTCCTCAAGAAACAGGGCCTAAAAAAGAACATAAAACTGGCTTTAAACCAACTGGAGCGGATTAGGAGCATGGTCCGTTATATAAATATCCATGGCTTTACAAATTCAAACTCTCATGGCTTAGTGAGGGTGTAGTGTTGCTGTGCTCCTTTCTCACCAAGGCTGTCTCCTTATATAAATTGGTTTTATACAATCTGATGTTCCGCAGACCTACAAAATTAGCAAATTAGCTTGAAACCAGGGCAATGTGCCTTAAATAACGGAAGCCTGTTGCCATATGATGTGACATTCAATACATAAAAGGAGTGAATGTCAGTCTTTTGTGTCGCCCACCTGCCAACAGCGGAGCAACAGATCGACCTGTTGGTATCAGCAACAGGATGAGGGGTGGATTTTAATCGAGGTTAAGAGCTTTTACTTTGGAATTATTTGCACGCCTTGTCCTTTAAGCGATTCATTACATTCAACACTGGCAGCATAATATGGACAGGAGGGCCACGCGATTGAATAATATGACTGAATAATGAAAGTTTTTTTTTGTGTTTGATACATCTCAACACTAATGCATTTGAGCTTTGTGTACCATATATGATGTAGTTCTGTATCAAACTTGTTTTGTCATTGTCATTTTTTACATTTTACGAATCACAGGACAAATAGTTTAGCAAAGAGTTAAAAAAAAACTGCAGACCAACACTTTTCATCCATTGTGGACTTAGATTGTTTTTCCATACAGCTCCTGCCTAGCCTGTTGTTTTCACAAATCCTCAGTGGAAAAAGATTGTACAGCCCCTAATAGAGTTAAGAGGGGGGTCTCTCTCTCTCTCTCTGTCTCTCTCCTTCTGTCTCTCTCTCTCTCTCTCTCTCTATGTTTCTATCTCTCTCTCTCTCTATATATATATATATGTATATCTCTCTCTCTCTCTCTCTCTCTCTCTCTCCCTGTGTGTGTGTGTGTGTGTGTGTGTGTGTGTGTGTGTGTGTGTGTGTGTGTGTGTGTGTGTGTGTGTGTGTGTGTGTGTGTGTGTGTGTGTGTGTGTGTGTGTGGTGGTGGGGGTAATTTCAGCACAAAAGGGTGTAACGCATAGCCGTTGCTTGTGGCACCTGTGTGTTTATTCAGAGGGCATTCTACTTCCCCAACATCTCCATGTGTTTGCAGTTGGAGGGCAGAGTGCCCTGCTCTCCCTGTTGTGTGTGTGTGTGTGTGTGTGTGTGTGTGTGTGTCAGTGTGTGTGTGTGTGTTTGTGTGTCAGTGTTTGTGTGTCAGTGTGTGTGTGTGTCAGTGTTTGTGTGTGTGTGTCAGTGTTTGTGTGTGTGTGTGTGTGTGTGTGTCAGTGTGTGTTTGTGTGTGTGTGTGTGTGTGTGTCAGTGTGTGTGTGTGTGTGTGTGTGTGTTGTAGTGTGGTGTGTTTTATGGTACATTAGCATGGCTAACCCCTTGCCACCCGCACCTTTCATTATTCAAACGCATGAGGTTATGTGCAGTGAGCATCTTTAATTATGGAGCCGTCCTCATTTAGGCATTTAGTGGGGAGAACTGCTCTTGGAATCTGCCATCAAATGTTCAAATTCAAGACTTTCTTCAGTATATCAAGAGGTGTCTTCAAACTGGCATGTTGACAGGTGATAGCCTTGACTTGTTTATTTTTTCACCTTGTAGAAGAGCATGACACGTGCACATTGAGACACTCATTCTCCCTCATTAACTCAGACACACACACACACTTTACACACCTGCTCACATACACACACACGCACACACACACTCAAACACCACCTGTTAAGAGCAGCTGTGTGTCTCCGATGGAGAGCTGTAGACCTTTGTACCGTGAGTGAAAAAGAGAGGTTCTCCAGCACTAGTTAAGACGATGGAAAAAACGCGTCCTGCTGCGGATTAGGCCAGACTGTAGCTGGTAGCACATTAACCCAGAGAAAGAAATGGACCCTTCTTTTTGAGCATAGATTTCACACGGACCGCATGAATAAGCTTGAATAACAGTCTGGGTTATTCACATAGGAAGAAGACATAGCCTGTAGGTGTAGGTTACATGGCCTCGGCAGCAAAGCACCACCTTTGTTATTATTTTAGATTCAACAATCCTTATTGACTTTTTTTGTTTTTAACACAATATGTAACTCATTTCGAGAAACAGTAGCTTACACATGCTAGGTTTTGGTTTAGGTACAGGTTATTGATTACTTTTGGGTAGCAAATTGTAACTCCTCGATCGTCTTTCACATGCAAAGGTGATTTAAACAGATCAGTTTTCTGCTTTTGTGCATTACCCTATATTTAGCCTGACTGTGAGACTACTTAATGTAGCCAACCCGTACAGGATCATCTAAAAAAAAAAAAAAAATCTGTGAAAGACGTTGCTTTGTTCTAGAGACATGGTTAAGGTTTGTTTAAACATTACACTGGCACAGTGAAGAAGGCTTGGCCCTGGTTAGCTGTTACTGGAGAATCGCAGAGGTGTTGCCAGGCTTACGCAGACCTGCCAGTGTTGGAAGACATTTAGAGGGAATGAGAAGGATTATGATCGTTATATACAAGCTTTCTACCAAAACCTCTGGTATTTGTTTTTGCTAAGTACCAACGGGAGACCATATAATTGGCTAACTTGGCCTATTGGCACAGGCGCTGTGTTTAGTTTGGTAAGTCGGTAGATAATTTCACTTCCTTCCATTCTAGTTCCTTCATTTGGATGCATCATAATTGAATAGGCGCGGATGGCGAGGTGTTGGCTGGCTGTGTCCTCATCTTTTTGAATCCTGTTCCCAGATGTGGGTGGCGGCGGTGGCGTTGTGAATTCATCGGCGCGTTGGACTGACCTGGATTACTGCGCTGAACTTGGTTCAAGCTCCTTGTTCTCTGGCTCGTTCTCGGTGACCTTAAACTGTTTTTGTTGGCCTCTCTCTCTCTCTCTCTCTCTGGCCAATGGCGCTAACGGCGTTACTGTGGACTGCGTCGGAGTGCACGCAGCTCAGTGCATTCGTCTGCAGGATCGGAGCTCAGACGGTAAGAAAGACCTCTGATCGTGACGAACCAAAAGACTGTCTGAAGAACTGCTGTGATTTGAGTAGACTGTTTATCTGCCCCCTTTGTCTCTTTTCCCAAATTAGTTTTTTTAATTTGATCGTCAGAGTAATCAGTGACAAAAGCAGAATGCTCTCCAAGACTACAGCAACCTATTTCCATTCTCTTAATGAGGGCTGACGATCTGGGCCCTTGCAGAAGGAGTCGACACACTGTGTACAAAGCGGAGTCTAAAATAGGCTACATGTATCCTATATAGTCGACCCTATTATCGATGTGAAGGCTGCGATTTCTCGCTTTTGAGAAACAGGTGTAATAATCACCGGCCACATAGTGTTTCAGGTTCAGTAGCCTAAAAGCAGGTCAAAAGACGGCATTTTGAGCGGTTCAGGGATTACTTGGTGGGGCGTGCCGAGTCGACCTCTCAAAAGGCCTGCCTGAATTCCAGGGCTCAGTGCTCAGCGCTCAGGACCTGATCAGGCACTCTCTCTCTCAGGTTACAAACGCTGCTGATATTCCACCTGAGTTGGGTCCTCGGGTCAGACCCGCCAGGTCCGCCATCAGAAGGCACAGATGAACCCGGACCCAAGGCCTGGGATTAAATAGTGTGTCGGAGACGAGAGATGACCCAGGGCCTGGGATTAAATAGTGTGTCGGAGACGAGAGATGACCCAGGGCCTGGGATTAAATAGTGTGTCGGAGACGAGAGATGGTTTTCCGTGTGCAAATGGAGCATGCGTTGTGTGGGAATTGCTGTGCGCAAATTGACAGTCTGCAATCGGTGTGTGTGTGTGTGTGTGTGTGTGTGTGGGTGTGGGTGTGTGTGTGTGTGTGTGTGGGGGTCTTTAGAGATCATCTTGTCCCTGGGCCCGACACACAGCGGGTGTGCTCAGGTGGGCTGGATGGGACGTCCTCTATAAATGTCTGGCTATAGACAAAAACAAATGTGCGGCATCTGCTGATCAAGCATCTTACAAAAGCTCATGATGTTTTTTTTATACAGAACTGAAAATTGATCTACCCATCTGGGCAGATAGCAGGGTACATCTTCAGGATTCTTCACTGTGTGGTGTGATATGCTAGCCCTTTACCAGTAGCCAGACTTCAAACCAAGGCTTAAGAAGGCCAGGAGCTATTTTCTGGAAACCTGATCTGTAAAAGATCTCTAAACTTGATGTAAGATCACAACCCCACATAGAGAAAGTCTGCTGTGAAAGCTATTTGCAGAAGTCGACTGTCATGGTCCAAATAAGAATGCGAGCTCCAGCCCTGGGTTTTGAAGTTTATCTTGGACTCCTTTCAGCCATGGCCGTGTGTGTGCGTGTGTGTGTGTGTGTTTGTGCGTGTGTGTTTGTGCGTGTGTGTGTGTGCGTGCGTGTGTGTTTGTGTGTGCGTGCGTGCGTGTGTGTGTGTGTGCGTGCGTGTGTGTGTGTGTGTGTGTGTGTTTGTGCGTGTGTGTGTGTGTGTGTGTGTGTGTTTGTGCGTGTGCTGGCCCGGGCCCTGTGCTGCTTGTCCCCTGCTTTTGTTTGGTCAGGAGGTGACCCTGCAAAAGGACACATCGCAACTCCCACTGATAATGACAACAAGGTCAAGTGCTCTATTATTTAATCCGCTCGCAGTTGGTAATGCATTGTTTCATAAGTGAGTAGGATTCGTGCTGAAGCGGCGTTACCAAGCCAGATCGTACCGTATGTGGTGAGATGTCAAGTCAAACGCTGTTTTCTATACTGGCTTCAGTACAACGTCCATCTGTCCGCAATACCGTCTTGGTTTTCTTCCTCAGATTTAACTAAGAGGTTCCTCAGAATCCAGCTCATTAGGGAGTGGGTTGACCTTTGACCTGAGCCGTAGTCTTACTGGAGTGCCAAATGTAGAGCTACACAGGTTGCAGTGGTCTATCGTGGGCTTGTGTGTGTCTGTGTGTGTGTCTGTGTGTGTGTCTGTGTGTGTGTGTGTGGCTGTGTGTGTGTGTGTGTGTGTGTGTGTGTGTGTGTGTGTGTGTGTGTGTGTGGCTGTGTGGCGGCGGCTCAGCGGTAGGGTCTGTTGACTGTTCGGTTGAGCGGTCAGGCCTGGTGGTCTCGGGCCTTGTGGTCAGTGCTCTCTCTTGGCACGGCTAAATGTCTCTCATTAGCACTGGCTGGCCTTTGAGCGTTCAGCTGCAATGAGGTGTAAAAGTGCCGTTTTATCAGCGGGATCTCCTAATGCGGGGCTGCGAGGTGAGCACGGGCCGGCCGGGGGAGAAGTCACTGTTCTCATCTTTATTCAGCAGCCGCGTCTCGCTCCCCGAGAGGACTGGGAACACAAAAACACACTTAGCTGAAGTCACACCTGATTAGTGCTCTATAGTTCTAGTCTACATACTGTAGTTCCCCATGTTGCTGTTTTAAAAGACAAAGTAACAGGGGCTTGAAGATGAAGGTGAAACGCTGAATTATGTCACCCGACAAGAACAGAATAGTTTTAATAGATTCAAATGCCTCTAGATCTATAACAATGTTGCATGCTTATCCAGGGTGTTTCCTGCCCTGGAAACATGTCAAACAATAGCAGAACAGAAAGACACAATGCACGGGAGTATGGAGTAGGGAGTGCGTGGACACAGTCTGTTTCTCATGGCCTCGGAATTATCATCATTGTGGTAAGTCTGGAAGGGTTTTATTTTCGGACAACAAAAGCAACATTCTGCACCTTTTTAAGCTCGTTCATTAAGTAGCCATCAACTTTGTTCCCTAAAGCTGCTTCTTTGTCGTAACATATTTTGTAGGCACACGAGGCAGACTTTAGTTCCTAACCGAGTTGTTGTATTTTTCCCACATTACATTATTAGTGATGTTCAGCATGGAGTGTCCTCATAGGCAATGCATATCAACATAGTATGCACATGAGAGAATATAAACTTGATTGCTTGTATTCAGACTCCTTCAGAAGACATCTTGGCTCCTGAAAGGAATCATATGTTTCTTTTTCTGTATTTAGCATCGGTCTTATTTTCTCATCTCTCTGTAGTACTTCTACACCTCTTGCTCTGCAACCCTTCCAACCAATCACTCAGCAGGATTTAAGTCTCCTGGAGTCTCCAAGAGGTGTGTCCCGGTTACACAGACCCCCCCCCCTCCTCCCGGGCCTAGTTCCGTAAACCCGGCTCCGGTCCCAGTCTGTCTGCTCCAGCGGAGCCGGACTGGTGGAGAAACAGAGGCTGGTGGAGCACGGATTCCGCACGCTTGACTTCCGTGCTTTGATAAGGCAGGATGTGGCAGTCAGGCGGCTCAGTTCCGCCCCGGCCAGCAGAGGGGAATATCCCACAGTTCAGTTCAGAATAAACTACCCCCAGCACTAAACCCCCCGCCCCAGCACTAGCCCCCCACCACCCCAGCACTAAACCCCCGCCCCCCCCAACCTGCCCGTTCCCCTCTCCAGCACTACCCTCCCACCCCCCCAGCACTACCCTCCCTCCACAACCCCCCCACACCCCCACCCCGCCCCAGCACTACCCACCCCCCGCCCCCCCAACCCCCCCGTTCCCCTCCCCAGCGCTACAGAGCCCTGCTGGGAATCACCCAGACAGCAGCTGACCCTGGAGGCGATCCGACCTGTAGGAGCCTCCCCGAGCCCAAACAGGATGTCGTTCACACAACACAGCCCCGTTTTGAAACAAGGTGGGAAACTGGATGGGAATCAGACGGAGATGTGTGATTGGTCAGGGTGCTATAGCTCCGCACGTAGGGAATCAGACGGAGATGTGTGATTGGTGAGGGTGCTATAGCTCCGCACGTAGGGAATCAGACGGAGATGTGTGATTGGTCAGGGTGCTATAGCTCCGCACGTAGGGAATCAGACGGAGATGTGTGATTGGTCAGGGTGCTATAGCTCCGCACGTAGGGAATCAGACGGAGGTGTGTGATTGGTCAGGGTGCTATAGCTCCGCACGTAGGGAATCAGACGGAGATGTGTGATTGGTCAGGGTGATTGGTCACCTCATGCTGCTGAAGAGATGGGCAAAATTGTAGGATTCGAAAGGATGGAGAGGATATTCCTTTTCCCTGCAGCGCTGAGCTCGCTGTTCAACATGGACGAGGAATTCAAATGAACTGATGGGGCCTTCGATGACACGCTTTGTTTGAAAAGTGTGTGAATTACACGCACGAGTTGCATTTGTGCGCTCGAATGAGCGGCAATAAGCGCCTTTCAGATCCCCAGTGAAGTAGGGAGTTCTGTACATGGATGAAGGTTGCTTCCATTGCACTGCCTCTGATTCTGTGGGCAAGATGATCCAATCGGTCGTTATTGAAGGGGAGGTTCGCGTGGAAGCATAGGGGTGGGGTTTGGCACTGGTTTGGCAGTCTAGTCTGCGGTCTGTGACCATCCTCTTGCCATTAGTGACACAGCGGTGGCAGACCAGTGCAGCTTAGCTGGGCTTTGCTGATCCCCAGCAGCTCTTATTCTGCTGAAATTTTAATACAGTGCAAATCCCCCGACCGCGCTCGCTCTCCAGCTCGTAAGCCCACTGCCTGGACTCTGGCGGGGGGGCGGGGCGGGGGTGTGTGGTGTGGTGAACCATGTGCACAGACCCCAGCGTGTCTGCCAGAGGCTGGAGGAGGATGCCGGGGAGCTCAACACATTTGAGTTGGCCCTTCCCTTCCGTGTGCTCTCTCTTTGAAATGATGTTAAGGATCAGAGGAGCTCACTGTGGGTGTCTGTCTAGTCACAAATGGCGGCCACAAGGGGCCATGGAAGACTCAAGAAGTGGTGGTTATAATGTTCTCTTTCTGCCATGAACACCCAGCGTCTGTCTATATAGGCTGTCTAACCTCATTCAGGTTCAGTCCAAGAAGGGAGAAACAGGACGGGTGGGACCTGCTTCCTCCCCTCCCTCTTTGTGGCATCAAGCAGAGGTCAGCTGTGCTTCCTGTTTCCTGTTGTTGGACGCATACAGCTGGCAAACAACTGCCCAGCACAGCGTGGCC
The DNA here is from genome assembly GCF_900700415.2 of Clupea harengus. Taxonomy (NCBI): domain Eukaryota; kingdom Metazoa; phylum Chordata; class Actinopteri; order Clupeiformes; family Clupeidae; genus Clupea; species Clupea harengus. Next base: position 26,065,062 of record NC_045163.1, on the reverse strand, counting down.
TTCACCTGCTGTCACAGCCATGGCAACCACAAAGCAGGTTGGAGGATGCAGACCAATGAGGCATGTGATCGTTGGGATGGCCAAGTGTGTGTGTGTGTGTGTGTGTGTGTGTGTGTGTGTGTGTGTGTGTGTGTGTGTGTGTGTGTGTGTGTGGGGGGGGGGGGGGGGGGGTGCACACACATATCACAGCACCAACAATCTACAGCTGTCTGTGTAAAGATGATCTTGAATGGTGTGGTGGCAGTGGTTGTGTACACAGACATTCACTCACCAGGTTTTCCAGGGAGGCCTAACTATACGTGTAGCTGGAATGGGAAGACCTAGCTGCAATAGCTGGCATTTTTCATGAAACCTTGGGTCAGTACTGACTGAGTGAAGAGAAGCCAGTGGAATGCATCTGGTTTGGCATTGGTCGTCGTGCATTCCTCAGTGGTCTGGAGACCATGACCTTGACATTCATATTTGGTGGCATATTTGGGCTAATATCAATGAATGAAATGTTGATGTACGGGTTGATAGGAAGAAACGGAAGAGAGAATGGGTTACCTCTTCCGTTTGCAGAAGGAGCACCTTTGCAAAGAGATGGATGCACAGCCTGGTACCTGTGCTGAAAGGTGTGTGTTAGGATGCAGAGCCTTGGACCTGTGCTGAAAGGTGTGTGTTAGGATGCAGAGCCTTGGACCTGTGCTGAAAGGTGTGTGTTAGGATGCACAGCCTTGGACCTGTGCTGAAAGGTGTGTGTTAGGATGCAGAGCCTGGTACCTGTGCTGAAAGATGTGTGTTAGGATGCACAGCCTTGGACCTGTGCTGAAAGATGTGTGTTAGGATGCACAGCCTTGGACCTGTGCTGAAAGGTGTGTGTTAGGATGCAGAGCCTTGTACCTGTGCTGAAAGGTGTGTGTTAGGATGCAGAGCCTTGGACCTGTGCTGAAAGGTGTGTGTGTGTGAGGACTGAAGTTGTAGCTTCAGGCCATAGTGGATCCCTAGGAAACCGTTTGGTGTGATCTCGCCCCACTGGTCTAACCTGTTGCTCAGGCTCATGGCTCAAAAGAGGATCTTCTCTGACTTTGATCTCCAAGGTCTAAAGCCTGACAACATCTTACATATAAACTCCTTTTGTTCTTATTATTGTAGTATCATTTTTCACGCCATATTTGCACTAAAGATGAAGTCTTCTGTCCAGGCTGGCTTTGCGCTCCCTAGATTCTGGTAGTTTCTGCTCCTCACTCAGTGCCCCGGTGACCCGGTGTTTTGGTTGTTTTAAGGCGTGGACTGTCAGTTGGGGATCATGTCTGTACAGTGACTTAAATGTTAGACTGACTAGCTGTTGGCCTGTGAGCTAAATGACTTCATACTCCCTACCCCAAGCAGATTGGGGGGCAGTGTATTATTACATTTGTACACCCTTACCACCTCTTCCTTCACAGAAGTAAAAACAAAGCTTAGCCAAGATGGAGGAGGCTGAAGGCTACGTGGAGAATGAAAACACTGATATGATTGAATAATGTCTAGACTACCATTAGTGTCTCCATCAACATCAGCTGACATTTATATGTGACTTTAACTTGGTCGAGGCAAACAGCACTCAAGCTTTTGAGCCAGCCGATAGGCTACCATTCATGTTAACTGACAGGCTTGCTACTGAGCTACCTGTTGACACTAACTACAGGGTAGCCATGCTTACTTGGGACTGTTTGACAGTTCAATCCGACATGGTTATTTCTCCACATTCTGTTGCTATTTATTGTTATTTTTTCAACGTTTTAAACTACAATGATTCCAAATAGCACCTTTTTAAAGGCATCCTCTCGCACAACTGAAGTCAGTCCCCTCACAGAAATGAAGTTGGTTTTGGTTTTGTAGGACATCTGGGTGGGTTTGATTGACCACATAGGCCAGTGTTTTCCATGTTCAATATTGCGACAGGGCTTTAAAACAACTAAAACGTAATCAGAATGTTTTAGACTTGAGACTTGTTATCAAACTTAAGTTAGACTAACTGCTTTGAGTGTTTCAGGCCTATAACCTATATTTTGGTCTGTAACCTTTACTTTCATGATGTCCCCTCTGTCCTGCAGCTCAGAGGTGATCCCCGGATTCTGGTAGTTTCTGCTTGTCACTCAAGAAGATTAAATAATAAAGTTGTTTTTATTCAAATAATTATTGGGTTTCAAGAAAACAGTCCTACTGTAATGCAGTTGACAAAAACAACAGGAAGCAGATCAGATCATATTTTGATGATGGCATTTTAGAAAGAAGTCTTTTCTTTTAATGTTTTTTTTTGGCGTAGGCTTTTTCTTATCACTGTTGATTCTCAGAACGGAGAATTCTGACTTCTCCAAAGTGACTCATTTGTATAAACTCGGAACAGTTTTTCGTTTGGTTGCAAATAAGTGAAAAGGAATGATATCACAATGAAAATAGACAGATTTCTGAGGTATAGATAAAACCATGTTGGACTCGGCAGCAGAAAGGCGTTTGTGTTGCAGTACTCTGCTTAACTAGACAGTCTGTGGGCTGAATGGCTTATGTGTTACAGTCTATGGGCTGTGATTGCTACACTAGGCAGTCTATGGGCTGTGGCTGCTTCACTAGGCAGTCTATGGGCTGTGGCTGCTTCACTAGGCAGTCTATGGGCTGTGACTGCTTCACTAGGCAGTCTATGGGCTGTGACTGCTTCACTAGGCAGTCTATGGGCTGTGGCTGCTTCACTAGGCAGTCTATGGGCTGTGGCTGCTTCACTAGGCAGTCTATGGTCTGTGGCTGCTTCACTAGGCAGTCTATGGGCTGTGATTTGCTTCACTAGGCAGTCTATGGGCTGTGATTTGCTTCACTAGGCAGTCTATGGGCTGTGATTTGCTTCACTAGGCAGTCTATGGGCTGTGGCTGCTTCACTAGGCAGTCTATGGTCTGTGGCTGCTTCACTAGGCAGTCTATGGGCTGTGGCTGCTTCACTAGGCAGTCTATGGGCTGTGACTGCTTCACTAGGCAGTCTATGGGCTGTGGCTGCTTCACTAGGCAGTCTATGGTCTGTGGCTGCTTCACTAGGCAGTCTATGGGCTGTGGCTGCTTCACTAGGCAGTCTATGGGCTGTGATTTGCTTCACTAGGCAGTCTATGGGCTGTGATTTGCTTCACTAGGCAGTCTATGGGCTGTGATTTGCTTCACTAGGCAGTCTATGGGCTGTGATTTGCTTCACTAGGCAGTCTATGGGCTGTGATTTGCTTCACTAGCCAGTCTATGTGCTGTGGCTGCTTCACTAGGCAGTCTATGGGCTGTGATTTGCTTCACTAGGCAGTCTATGGTCTGTGATTGCTTCATGCATTTGTTGATCTGTCCCATGAAGTTGCCCCGCCTTTCGGGCGAATCAGTCTGAAGTCACCTGTCTCTTCTGTGGAAAGTCGTTCACAGATCCCTTCCCCCCTCTGGTCCCTCATAGTTGCTTCGTATTGTCAACACAATGCAACAAGTTTGAAAATGTCACCAGAAAATGGGTGACCACATATGGCTTCACTGTAAGGAGAATGTCCTTATTCTTACATCATGTTGTGTACCACAGTAGGGAACTATATACAAAGGAAATGTCAAGGGCCAGTGTGTATTCAGTACCGCTCTTATCCGGTAAGAAAGACGTGTTTAACTAGACGTACACTATTCTAATTCCTGGGTCAACAACATTGGAGTCCTGATCATTCACTTGTGGCACCAATAAACTGTGATTATAAAATAAAAAGGTGTTTATAAGACACAAGTATCTATTTTACATTTTTTTTTCTATTTTACACTTTCCATTCTATAGGCTATAACTTTCTGTGGGAAATCAGTGAGACTGAGGAATGATTTCCCTGATAATGACATCATTCTCTATGACTGTTGCAGTAGCTCTTCAAGAGCGCAATTTTCCAACATCGCCACTAGAGGGCAGTGTCTAACATGTAATGACTAACCACTGACTTTTCCATCACGTCACATAGTGGACCTCTACGCCACAGTCCTTAAAACAAAACACAGATGCTCTTTAAGCCTATTTATATTGACACAATGCTTACAATGGCTGAACAGTTTAAAAGGTTCATTTTATTTTTAACAGAATGATTTTAGTTTTGTGTTATGTTTTATGTTGTTAGAATGCATTATTCAGGTCTGACTCGTTCTCTTGTTTCTTGTTCCTGTGTCACTCGGAAGACTAGTATTGCCTGTGCACCATGGAGAAAATGTATGTTACATGATGCACATTACCTTTTGAAGTGTACTTTTGTCTTTAAACTTTGGCTTATTTTTGAGTCAGAAATGCTTCACTGGTATTAGTCCATCACCAGGGGGTGGAAGACTTTGCAGACCTCTACTTGCTCATCATTGCTAAATGATTACACATCTTTAAAGAAGCATTATGGAGTTTTTGGTCTAAGACTAGCGAGGTTTCCTAGCACGAAAAGCATGCAAACACCATTAATAGCCCGGTTTGCATTGTTAAGCGTTTGCCAAACATGCTAACTGGCGCTAATTGGCACTAACTGGTGGTGTTCCAACCCAAATCCAAGTCCTACATAGCTCTAAGCCTGGAGGGGTCAGAGGGAACGACAGGTGTGTTGATCTGTTCTCCACATGGCCGTATTCCATCACAATTCATTTAAGGAAGTTACCAAAAGTAGTTGTTTCCAAAAAAAAAAAACAGAGCTCAAAAATTGGCAGATTGTTGCATAGTGCTGCATTTAATCATTTTGCCATTTCTCTTTTGTGAGAAAAAGCGAAAAGGACTTTTGTTTTGAAAGCTCTCTCACACTGTTTTGGGAGTTGAAGAGGAGCACACAGCAGAAGATGAACATGTTTTCATCATCAACCCAGTGGGTCTGTTGGAGGAGAGGACATTCCACATGTGTCAAAAACATGATTATTTGAAAGACCATAAGCCATCCACAAGAAACCGCCGTTTGTGGGCATTTTCACAGCCTGATAAATCCCAGGCCTCGATGCTCTCCCAGTCGTCCTTCTTGGTGATTCCCCACCTCCCATGCACCTCCTCGTGGGGCTCTCCCTCCCATACACCACCTCCTCGTGGGGCTCTCCCTCTAGGCTGGCAGGAGGAGTTATGGCCAGGCCTGTGGAGGAATGCCTTCCAGGCTGCGGAGATGTCTGCTGATCGTCTTCAGAACCTGTCTCACTCTATTAGACAGGGGTTTGGGGAGGAAGAGGGGGGGGGGGGGGGGGGGGGATGGCCCCTCACTGTGTCGTTGCTCAGAGTCAAAACATGTTAAATATTATCCAGTGAGATCTGTTTTTACTGAAGAGAGGCCCCAACCATGACACACACACACACATTACACACACTCACCACACATTACACACACACACACATTACACACACACACACACACACACACACAGACACACACAATACACACACATTACACACACTCACACACACACACACACACACACACACACTCACACTCACACTCACACTCACACACACACACATTACACACACACACACACACATTACACACACACACACACACATTACACACACACACACACGCACATTACACACACACACACACACACGCACATTACACACACACACACACACATATTACACACACACACGCACATTACACACACACACACACACACACACACGCACATTACACACACTCACATGCGCGCGCACACACACGCTCCAAATAACACGCGTGCATATATACCCTGCTCCCATCGCACCGCACCGCAAGAGACTTCAATAGGGGGCCCCTCTGGACTTTGATCTTCCTTGTCTCTTCAGACCGCCATCGTTTGATCTTGCTGTGGGCTTGAAGGGCCCGTTTCATGGTGTCCTTGGTCCCAAAGCAAGGCTGCGCTGGCTGCGCTGGCTGCCATGGGGGGCGAGGGGGGCGAGGGGGTGTTCCATTATCTCTGCATTATTGTCACGTCTTCATGAGGTCTGTCACTACTGTGCGCTCTTCTCCTGTCCTGTGTCCAGCACTGGAGCGCTCTGCTAACATCACAAGTCATCTGATTGCAATGAAAGATCGGGGTGTCACTTCTGCAAAACCAGATGGAGAAGCAGATGTGAGCGAGCGCTCCTTTCTCTCTCACAATGCAGATGGGCTCTCTCTCTCCCTCCTCTCTTTCTCTCTCTCCCTCTCTTTCTCTTCCTCTCTCCCCTTGCAGATGGGCTCTCTCCCCCTCTTTCTCTCTCTCCCTCTCTTTCTCTCTCTCTTTCTCTCTCTCCCTCCTCTCTCCCCCTCTCCATCTCTTTCTCTCTCTCTCCCTCTCTTTATCTCCCTTTCTCCCCATGCAGATGGGCTCTTTCCCCCTCTTTCTCTCTCTCCCTCTCTTTCTCTCTCTCCCTCTCTTTCTCTTCCTCTCTCCCCTTGCAGATGGGCTCTCTCCCCCTCTTTCTCTCTCTCCCTCTCTTTCTCTCTCTCTTTCTCTCTCTCCCTCCTCTCTCCCCCTCTCCATCTCTTTCTCTCTCTCTCCCTCTCTTTATCTCCCTTTCTCCCCATGCAGATGGGCTCTTTCCCCCTCTTTCTCTCTCTCTCTCTCTCTCTCTCACTCTCTCTTTCTCTCGCTCGCTCCATCTGTCTTTCTGGCTGTGGCTAGTTGTTTAAGAGTCCGTTCTCCTCCAAAAGCATGTGCGGCAGCTGAGAGACTGCTTTGTCATGAGAGATCGCTTCCATTTATTCCTCCTTGTGTTGTGCAAAATGTCATCTGTGCATGCTCACACACACACACACACACACACACACACACACTCAGTAACGTTCCAATCTACTCACCTCTGTCTTCTTTCTCCTCCTTTCCTCCTCTCCTTCCTCTCCTCCTCAGTGTTTTAGGACGCTGTGCTGTAAAGGACCTCCCCCGCCCAGACCTGAGTATGACGTGGTGTGCATCGGCCTGACGGGCTCAGGAAAGACCAGTCTCCTCTCCAGACTCTGCAACGAAGCCTCTGATAACATTATCCCCACTACAGGTCAGGAAATACACGCACACGCACGCACACACACACGCCACTGATAACATTATCCCCACTACAGGTCAGGAAATACGCACGCGCACACGCTCACACACACACACGCACATGCTCGCACACGCACATGCTCGCACACACACACACACACACACACATCCAAAGCTGCACCCACCCACACACACACTAACCTACATATCCACTGTTACACCCACATACACATCTACATATTTACAGCTACACACACATACATACACACACGAGCTCACACCTACACACACACACACACACAAATACCTACACGTCCATATTTACACACACAGCCACTCACATACCCTGAAACATAAACACAGGTTGATTTGTGGGACGCCATATCAAAAGCCCATATTAACATATGCTGAGCAGACGTGGAGTGAGACTGCATGCCCCCGTAGTTCTTCAGCGGGCCATAACATCTTCATAGCACTCAGAAGTGTCCAAAGTGTTTTTGAAATATCAACAATCATGTCAGATTTTTATCTTCGGTCCCAGAGAAGTTGTAGGTGATTGCCTCACATTCCAGCCAATGATAGATTGGATGGAGATTTCTATATTTGAAACATTGCTGCCCCGTAATCTTTTCAATCTTTTCATCCACAGGGTTTAGCATCAAAGCCGTGCCATTTCAGAGCGCCGTATTAAATGTGAAGGAACTTGGAGGTAAAGTGTTCTTTTATTAATGTGTTTCCCTCCCCCAGTTTAATCCTCCCATTCCGTTAGCATCCCGTTAGCATCGGACGTATACGTTGCAGAAGTAACGAAATAAGTACAAAGTTACGTAGACTACACCCCTAAGAGACTCCATCTCAACTCAGTTATTATCTGTAACATAGATTCTACATGAACGGTGTTTGTACTTAACAAATAGCACTTCTGGAAGTGAGCACGATTTGGGGTTGGTGAAAATATGACATGTTTGATTGACAGTGAGTGGCAGCTATACATCACACTGAACTATGAACAATGATTAGGAAGGCCTGGATGCAGGCAAGTTGCAGTGGTTTGTTGTGGGCAATTATTTTTTATTTCATTTCTTTCAAATAAACCACATTAGCTTATAAACTTTAAACTCGCATTGGAAATAGACAACACATCCTAGGCTAGACGCGACTGCAAAAAAATAGAATCATCTACAGATGTTTAATAAGAAATAAACATATGGACAAGTTTTCCTCTGGTTTAGTTATTTGAGGGAATGAACAACCGTTTATCAAACAGAGAGAAAATCAACAAAACCCACAATTCCATTACAATGTTGAAGTTGAGGCAAGGGCAGTGTTGTCCGTGAAGTAAACTCGAGAAACTTCGCTACTCTGTCATTTGTGGACACACACTCTAGGGAGGGTGTCAGTCTCGTTGTTTTCCCCCCCCTCCTTGTACTCATCATGGCCAGCTCCTGCTGGAGGAGCTGTTGACCCGGGCTGAGCGCTGTGATGTCATGATCACATGATCACAAGACGACTGGACCGTGGCATTCCATTGTCGTATCAAAGACGATTCTCCCTTCAGCCCCCCGGCTCTTGTCCTGACCTTTCCGGCTGGTTTTCATTTGCATATCCGCGTTCCAAGAGTGAGTGGGCACGGCACTGTGCCGTCTCATTGTGACATTTCTCTTGGAGCGGATGCAGATGTCTATGGTGTGTGCGCGCTTGTTACCGCTGCGCCTAGCTAGGTGGAGCTAGGTGGTGCTAGTTCGAGCTAGGTGGTGCCAGGTGTTGCTAGGTGGAGCCAGGTGTTGCTAGTTGGAGCCAGGTGTTGCTAGGTGGAGCCAGGTGTTGCTAGGTGGAGCCAGGTGTTGCTAGGTGGAGCCAGGTGTTGCTAGGTGGAGCCAGGTGGAGCTAGGTGTTTTGCTAGTTGGAGCTGGGTGGTGCCAGGTGGAGCCAGGTGTTGCTAGGTGGAGCCAGGTGGAGCCAGGTGTTGCTAAGTGGAGCTAGGTGTTGCTAGTTGGAGCTGGGTGGTGCCAGGTGCTAACTACGAGGTCATCGGTCACACACCCACTGATGACCTGTATAACTGACCTCTCACTTTTACAAAGTACATGGAGCTGGAGGGATGATGAGAGAGGAGAGAGGGATGATGAGAGAGGAGAGAGATGAGGAGAGAGAGATGAGGAGAGAGAGATGAGGAGAGAGAGATGAGGAGAGAGAGATGAGAGAGAGAGATGAGAGAGAGATGATGAGAGAGGGATGATGAGAGAGGGATGATGAGAGAGAAGAGAGGGATGATATGAGAGGAGAGAGGGATGATGAGAGAGGAGAGAGGGATGATGTGAGAGGGATGATGAGAGAGGAGAGAGGGATGATGAGAGAGGAGAGAGGGATGAGGAGAGAGGGATGATGAGAGAGAAGAGAGGGATGATGAGAGAGAGAGATGATGAGAGGAGAGAGGGATGATGTGAGAGGGATGATGAGAGAGGAGAGAGGGATGATGAGAGAGGAGAGAGGGATGAGGAGAGAGACGATGAGAGAGGAGAGAGGGATGATGAGAGAGACGATGAGAGAGGGATGATGAGAGAGGAGAGAGGGATGAGGAGAGAGAAGAGAGGGATGATATGAGAGGAGAGAGGGATGATGTGAGAGGAGAGAGGGATGAGGAGAGAGATGAGAGAGGAGAGAGAGATGAGGAGAGAGGGATGATGAGAGAGAGAGATGATGAGAGGAGAGAGGGATGATGTGAGAGAGGGATGATGAGAGAGGAGGATGATGAGAGAGGAGAGAGGGATGAGGAGAGAGATGAGAGAGGAGAGAGAGATGAGGAGAGAGAGAGATGAGGAGAGAGGGATGATGAGAGAGAGAGATGATGAGAGGAGAGAGGGATGATGTGAGAGGGATGATGAGAGAGGAGAGAGGGATGATGGAAATAGTGAGAGGAGCAGTGTTAATTTTGGCAGCTATTTTAGATTTAGTCTTAGTCTTTAGACAAAAATGCATATTAGTTTTAGTCACATTTAGTCATTTTTATCCTTCTTAGTTTGAGTCTAATTTTAATCGACGAAAACTCATTACAATTTAGTCTAGTTTTAGTCACATTTAAAAGTCCAACTTATAGCCACATTAAACTCCTTTCCTTCCCTTCTCAGGCCCAGGGACCCCCTGTGTTGTGTCTACATCTGCATAATAGTCAAGCTTGCAGTACTTAAATTGTGGATACAATTAGTCACTTAAGATACAGATCTCTTTGTATATGCCTACGTCTGAATTCCAATTAATTCAATGTAAATAATAATTTTAAGGCAATACTTAATTAACAGTATTATCATTAAAATATAAGAGAATATCAAGTCTAGATTTTGAAGATTCAAATGATGTGATGGCACAATACAACTACTATGCCTACCTGGCCTTAGAGCTAAATCAACCACATATCCTCCATATGAATTGCTATGCAATCTGATAACCAACAGATTTAGCTAGACGGATAGTTTTGACAGTAGAAAGTGGTGCCAATGATAATAACAATTGCCCAAATAGACAAGGATATGTAAACCAATCACATATTAATTTATTTTGTCTTGATTATAGTCATGCGTGGGTGGCCTGTCCTATAGTGAAGTCCATTCTGCAATGAGTTTACTAGCTAGCTATCGATAGCTAGTATAGCTTAGCTATGCTACCTCATCGTTAGCTAACGTTAGCTAGCTAAACGTTTTGGAGATCATTTCCCAAGGCTAACGGGAGGCTTCAATCGAAAATGACTAGCTAGCTATCCAAGCTGACACAACCTATAAACTCGACTGCCCTTTTGAAGTTAACTTAACGTTAGCTAATATATTCTAATAACTAGTTAACATTAGCTAATTATCATTGACAGTTACTAGCTAATTACCGTGGCATAAATTGCAGGGTTGTTCAGGTGCCTCTTTGTTGTGTTCTTCCCACCTATTTTGAAGCCACAAGGTTTCTCTCCCGTTATTGCAGTGCATTGTGTTTTATTTTCTGTCAAGTTATAATTAAAGAGTGTCCAGACATCTATTCTTCTTTTTCTTCCAGTACCGAGTGCTTGAACTTGAGCCATCATGTAACGTTTGTTAGGGCGTCACTTGCATGTCTGGGCATCTTAGGGAGTGGAGGATGGATACAGGACCGGTCAACATTCAACCAATGATGTTAGGTGCATGCAAGTTTAGAAAAAATAAATTATTGTGAGTTAGTCAACCACCAACATTTTCGTCTCGTCAACGAAAGTTAAAAAAGATTTACCGGTAGTCATATTTTTTATTTTCAAAGATCCGTTTTCGTCACGTCTTGGGAAAAGGTCGTTAACGCATATTTGTCGTCATTTCGTCAACGAAATTAACACTGGAGAGGAGAGAGGGGTGATGTGAGAGGGGAACCATAGACAAATATATATCTATATGATGTGAGAGGGAAACAGTGTGGAATCACCTTGTTTCAGATCAACAAACACTTCTGGATTGTTACATTTTCAGCTGGTACTGTCCAATCAAAATCCCAGCCTCTGTGATGTCACTATGTAGGCCAGGGATTCTCGGCCCTCTTCCTGAGTCTGGCGCTTACTCAGTAGCTATGTGTCCCTGCTCTGCACAGCCCACTGAACTCACCAGGGACACCGCTGATTAGCTGGAAACACCTGATTTAGACACTCAAGATTTTTATTATTAGACTGACAGAAGTAGGATTGACAAACCCTGGTGTCAGTGTGTACTACTCCTCCAAAACTGAGCCTTTCATGCTCAGGTCATTTAAAGTTTAGTTACACTTCTAGTGAAAATGAAAAAGGTCATTTTGAACCCAAACAGGACGCAGTGCCCAGAGGGGGCGGGGATACACGCTCGTTATGCGTGACTTGTCTGACTGACAAACAGCCGAGAAAACCCTCTCAATATTCAGCAGAACGTAAAAGTCATCACCATCCGCCTAGCAAATTGCTCTCTCACCCGCAACAACTGAAGTCTGCCGTCCGGGAGTCATGGCTGTGGAATAAACTGCGTAAAAGCGGCTCACATTTGGTAAATAAACACGCAACGGGAAGCTCCAAACAAACGTTTTGAAATGTCACTCCCTCCCTGCACCCAGAGCCATGCTGCCCAGGCTTCTCCTTCAGTTTGGGCCCGTGGCGGTCCGCTTCTCTGGGAGGGACAGACAGGAAGGGGGGTCTTCCCTCGCCTGCAGCTAGCTGGAGGAGGAGGAGGAGGAGGAAGATGAGGAAGAGGAGGGTAGTCAAGAACTTCTGAACTGATTTTGAGGACTTACCCTGCAGAACTGGCAAAAGACGTATCCGTTTCTCGTGGAAAGATTGTCTGAGATTAATTTGCTTTCATTCACTGCGGAAGAATCAAAGTAAAATAGCAAAGACTTTTGACTTCACCAAACAGTAAAAGAGCTTTTATTCAGTGGGACCTGCTGTCTTTGGTATTGTTTTTGGTTTGTTTGGGGGGGGGTAAATCCCTCCTAAGACAGACTGCGGAGGCATGACTGTAGGGGAGGTGTGACCCCCCCCCCCCCCCCCCCCCCTACTAGTCAACTAAAGGTGCCTAGTGTTGTTAATTTATTGATTGATTATTGATTGATTTTATTTATCGATTTTTCTTACCACATATTACCAGGTACCAACACGCCACTATACGTGTTCCGTCTGCCATGAGGGCATCTCGCGCTCAGACGTGTCAATGTTGTCGTTCCTGCGTTTGAAATGCGAGTTGTTTTTACGTCTCGTTCCCGGAACACACGGCGAGATCAACATGAGTGTCTTATGGCCGCCCCCCCCCCCCCCCACACACACACACACGCACACACACACTCAAACCCTTCCTTTTCCCTCCACTGAAGGGTGCGTGTCACGTTACAGCTGGAGCGGTAACCTCGGAGCTGTCTTCTGCTCTTTTTTTTTATGGCAGGGGCGCGTATGTGTGGCGTGACTGGTGGAAACCTGCGCTGCCTTACATATGCCACACACACACACACACACACACACACACACACATACATACACACACACACGCTGCCTGACATATGCCACACACATACACACACACACACGCTGCCTGACATATGCCAGGTTACTGGATGCTCTGGTCTGGGCTATCTGTCCCCCCCCCCCCCCCCCCACACACACACACACACACACACACACACACACACACTCAAACACACTCAAACTCTCACACATACTGTTATTCGTTTGTCTGCGTCTGTTTTTGCTTTTTTACTTGAGTTATGTCAGAAAGCTGAAAGGGGGGGGGGGGGGGGGCGATTGGGGGGGAGTTCAAAGCTGGCCCTGGCTCAGTGCACTTCCCATCAATGCCAAAGCTACACTGTGTGTGATCCAGGCTGGGAATCACACACACACACACACACACACACTCACACACCCACAAACACACAGACACACACACACACTCACACACCCACAGACACACACACAGACACACACACACACACACACACACACACACACACACACACACACACACACACACACACACACACACACAAACTCACACACTCACACACTCACAAACACACAAACACACACCCACAGACACACACCCACAGACACACACCCACAGACACACACCCACAGACACACACACACACACACACACACACAGACACCCAAACACACACGCACACACACACACACACACACACACACAGAGACACACACAGACAGACACACACACACACACACACACACACACACACATACACAGACACCCAAACACACACACACACACACACACAGACACACACAGACAGACACAAACACACACACACACACACACATACAACCAACCAACCAACCAACCAACCAACCAACCAACCAACCAACCACTACCACCACGCACACCGACAACACCAGACATCTGAAAACATTTAGCTCAATCTCTTTGTTACCCTCTGCCGCCTTCTCCCCCCGCACATGTCGCAGGCCATATGATGTCATGATTTCAGAGGGAGAATGGCCTTTGGTGACGTTGTCACATGTGATTCTAATGCAGTTGATGTTGCCAGCTAATGGGTGCTTGGCCAGCTGTCAGAAGCGCCCTCTCTCTCTCTCTCTTTTCTCTTGCTCTCTCTCTTTCTCTCTCCCCAGCATATGTTGTTTATGCATTGAAATTGGAGCAAACCGCTGTTTTTTTTTCAAAGTCTAATTTATCGCCCTGGACCTCCCAGACAGTCGTCTCACTCTGCAGCCCCTGGAAGCCAGCGGCCACTAGGTGGCGCCTTGCAGCAGTCCTTGGGTGATGCTGATGTGGAATAAAAAAAATAAATAAAATGTTTTTAATTAATGTTCTCTTACCCAGTAAGATTCCAAAAATGTGGATTTTGAGGCTGTGATTTTAAGGCAGAGATTTTTGTTTAGATACGGTACTCAGTGGTCTGCAGACGTTTCAAAGCTCTATTAGCAGGACAGATATATTAGCACAGATGCCACATGTAAGCTTCTCCACCTTCCAACAGTCCAACAGATGTTGCAGTAGGTAACGATTTTGGAAGAAAACTTGTAGGTAACTTGTGTGCACACACACCAGAGACTGCAGACTGTGTGTGTGTGTGTGTGTGTGTGTGTGTGTGTGTGTGTGTCTGTGTCTGTGTGTGTGTGTGTGTGTGTGTGTGTGTGTGTGTGTGTACATTTGCTTAGATAGGTGGTGGTCAGTTACATGCATGACCTGCACGAAAGAACAGGAGTAGGACATGCTTTCATGAGTCCGTGTCTTGGTTTCTTGTAACCATTTCGGTGGTGAATTTGGCACGACTTTGGACCAGTGAATGAAGAGCCTTTTTCAGAGCAGAGATTCCAAGAGCAGAAATGAGCCATAGTATTTCTATGTGTGTGTGTGTGTGTGTGTGTGTGTGTGTGTGTGTACACATGCAGAAATGAGCCATAGTATTTCTATGTGTGTGTGCATGCAGAAATGAGCCATAGTATTTCTCTGTGTGTGTGTGTGTGTGTGTGTGTGTGTGTGTGTGTGTGTGTACATGCAGAAATGAGCCATAGTATTTCTATGTGTGTGTGTGTACATGCAGAAATGAGCCATAGTATTTCTCTGTGTGTGTGTGTGTGTGTGTGTGTGTGTGTGTGTGTGTGTGTGTGTGTGTGTGTGTACATGCAGAAATGAGCCATAGTATTTCTATGTGTGTGTGTGTGTGTGTGTGTGTGTGTGTACATGCAGAAATGAGCCATAGTATTTCCTGTAGGATGTGTCTTGTACCAGAGGGGCCATTATTGTTTTTAACAGAGCAGGCAGCTCAAAACAACCCGTCCTGTCCGCTGTCATCAAACAGACGAGATGAGATGGACACCATTCATGTTTATGATCATGCCTCCCCTCACTCCAGTGAGTCACAGCCAGGCTAACCAAAGCCATGCTCGTAGTCTCTCTCTCTTTTAGTGTGTGTGTGTGTGTGTGTGTGTGTGTGTGTGTGTGTGTCGGTGTGAGTGTATTGGTGGCCACATTTTTGTACCCCCTAAATTGCTGTGCACAAGAGAAACCATATGTTCACTGAAAAAAAAAAAAAAATGAAAGAAAGAAGAAAAAAAAAAAGAACAGGAGTGAGAGAGAAAGAGAGAAGTGGGTCCATTTGAACTGTGCTGTAGACTGGCCATCAGAAGGAAAGCGGTTTCGTATGCTCCCAGGGTCCACATGAAAGCCAGCCCGTGTGTGGAGCACACTTCACTTGGACCGGACTCCCCCCTTCACTTTCTCCCTCTGAAGCCCAAGCAGGAGTTGGCATGCAGGACTGGGAAGCCATAAAAATACATAATGTAATATCCGCAATGACTTTTCTTTTGGGGTGGGGGGGGGGGGGTTAGGATGGGGTGCATGAAGTTGAGGTTGGGGGTTGTTGCAAAATGCATTCCAGCTATGCAGTGCTCTCGCTCTCTCTCTCTCTCTCTCTCTCTCTCTCTCGTTGTTTCTTTCTTTTGAAACTATGTCGAAATGCTCTGTTTTGTGGCCCGGTCCCCCCCGCACGCAGAGCAGTTGAAACATGGAACGGATGACTTGCAGTTTTTCCAAAGCAAAAGTTTTAAAAGTTACAAAACATTTGTTGAGATTGTTCACTGAAAATGTTGCAGCGTTGCATGAATCGGATATGCTATTTGATATCAGCCCTATTAAGGGTGTGTGCGTGCGTGCGTGCGTGCGTGCGTGCGTGCGTGCGTGTGTGTTTGAGAAAACATGACGGTATATTTCTGCATGCTGTGCAAACAGACAATAATGTTAGCAGTTTCCCTCACCTTGTCATCTGCCTGTTGTGTGTGTGTGTGTGTGTGTGTGTGTGTGTGTGTGTGTGGGTTGAAGGAGCGGACTCCATTAAGAAGTACTGGAGCCGGTACTACCAGGGCTCGCAGGGGGTGGTGTTTGTGCTGGACAGCGCCTCGTCGGAGGAGGATCTGGAGACGGCCCGCACGGAGCTGCACTCGGCGCTGCAGCACCCGCAGCTCTGCACCCTGCCCTTCCTCATACTGGCCAACCACCAGGACAAGCCAGCCGCACGCTCCGTACAGGAGGTAGGTGTGTGTGTGTGTGTGTGTGTGTGTGTGTGTGTGTGTGTGTCTCTGCACCCTGCCCTTCCTCATACTGGCCAACCACCAGGACAAACCAGCCGCACGCTCCGTACAGGAGGTAGGTGTGTGTGTGTGTGTGTGTGTGTGTTGTGTGTCTCTGCACCCTGCCCTTCCTCATACTGGCCAACCACCAGGACAAGCCAGCCGCACGCTCCGTACAGGAGGTAGGTGTGTGTGTGTGTGTGTGTGTGTGTGTGTGTCTCTGCACCCTGCCCTTCCTCATACTGGCCAACCACCAGGACAAGCCAGCCGCCCACTCCGTACAGGAGGTAGGTGCCGCAGGTGCAAGGCAGCAGTCTACTAATTCAGAGAGAAAGGTGTGTGTGTGTGTGTGTGTGTGTGTGTGTGTGAGAGAGTTTGGGGTGAGAGATGAGAGAAAACCATGAAGTCATGAATTATTTGGATGTCCCTTTTCAAAGCACCTGAGTGACTGTGAGTTAGTGCCTGTGCCTGAGTGACTGTGAGTGCCTGTGCCATGGAGTGACTGTGCCATGGAGTGACTGTGCCATGGAGTGACTGTGCCATGGAGTGACTGTGAGTGACTGTGCCATGGAGTGACTGTGAGTGACTGTGCCATGGAGTGACTGTGCCATGGAGTGACTGTGAGTGACTGTGCCATGGAGTGACTGTGAGTGACTGTGCCATGGAGTGACTGTGAGTGACTGTGCCATGGAGTGACTGTGCCATGGAGTGACTGTGAGTGACTGTGCCATGGAGTGACTGTGCCATGGAGTGACTGTGAGTGACTGTGCCATGGAGTGACTGTGAGTGACTGTGCCATGGAGTGACTGTGCCATGGAGTGCGTTCTTAGGTGTAGCTGTGTAACTGTGCACTCTGGTGCAGTAAGTATGTCTCCATATCCTCCTCCTCATAAAGCTGCAACTCTACCCTCAGATCCTCCTCCTGATCATAAAGCTGTAACTCTACCCTCAGTAGAATGCACTTGGTTTTCCTTCACAGTTACAGCAGCCTACATCTTGCTCTTGGGTCACAGGTACTTGACTCCTCAGATATTATACTTGCACTTAAACTGCAGGGCTATAACTTTCCTCCAAGTTATGGGGGGAGTGAGTCCAAACTCTCAGTGGACCGAACAAGGGGCTAAATTCACTGTTATTGGTTGAGGTGCAAGTTTACTCTTTAGTCAAGGGAGTGCAAGTCTACTGTAACTCTTTCAGACCTGAGTTTACTCACCAACGCCAGGGACCAGTTTTGGTCTAGTAGCAAGGGCATTATGTCGTCTGTATCTACTCAGTGGATTTATGTGCAGTTCTCGCAGAGGTGTGTTGAACACTCTGTGCTGAAAAATTGCGCTGAAGTGATTTTCAACCCCACTGGTCCAAAAAAACATATTTGTAAAATGAGAATATGGCTTGCTTTGGCACAAACGTAAGGAATTTTTAAAGGCATGTAGAGCCAACTGCTGTGAACCTGGCCTGCTGTGAGAGGCACGGTAATAGAGTGTGTGTGTGTGTGTGTGTGTGTGTGTGTGTGTGTGTGTGTGTGTGTGTGTGTGTGTGTGTGTGTGTGTGTGTGTGTGGTGTGTGTGTGTGTGTGTGTGTGTGTGTGTGTGTTAATAGTGAGTTGCTGTAGCAACACTAGAAACTGACTGCGCTTGGCCTCAGTCTAGGGCTCAAAGCCACAAGGTGAACGAGATTAAACGTACGCGCATTCGTAAGCGTATAATTGCCAGTTGCAGGGATAAGCCTTTGTGCCGAGGCTCCGTAACAGACTGCCGTGCTCAAACACAAAAGCACAAACTGGGCGACATTCAGCTTTTAAGTTTCAATGCCAAAATACGGAAATGAAAACACATTGACTCAGACTCCGTTGAACCACCAACAGTGACTATTGTGTCAGGCACACGCTTGATGTCTCCTCAGGTGTGTTGCTTCCGAAACCGGAGGCCTCGCCACAGATCAAGCGCACACACCAGGTCGTGGTGCCGCCGCCGGTGATCAGAGCGGCCAGACACCGCACTCTGAGCCGGAAAATGTGCGCTCTGCTGGTGCGTAGCCCTGCACCGGGCCCATAGTGTGCATCGAGACCCCCCTCCTCCCTCCTTCACACACACACGCACGCACACACACACACACACACACACACACACACACACACACACACACACACACACACACACACACACACACACGCAGTGTGCATCGAGACCCCCTCCTCCCCCCTTCGGTCTCTGCCATGCCATGCACACATAAACAAACAAAAACAAACCCTGATGATACAAGCCCACGCAGCAGTGCATATTTTTTTCCTCCCCGGCTGCGGTTCACGGTTCTGGATGGAGGGGAGGGTGGGAGCTATTTTGGAGTTGGCCCTCACCTGCACTCATGCGAGGTTAAACCAATCAAAGCCACTGTCTGATTACCCTTGCTAACCTGCCTATTTAAAGCCTGTAAACGCTAATTGCATTACCGCTCGGCTTCGCTCCGCGTGAAAACACAGGAATCAGGGAGGGTGTGACGTGTTGCTGTGTGTGAGGTAGCTTGCGTGTGTTAGTGTTTGTTTGTTTGTTTGTTTGTTTGTTTGTGTTTTGGTCTGAGGGGATTTACGCACTGTTTGCAAACACACTGAGACCTTGCCCACCCATGCGGCAGGCTTCATCCGCCTCCACACCAGCAGGCTCCTGCTCATGTCTGACCTGGTCGCCGTGCAGTGGAGGGGATTAGCTCGTCAGTGGCGGGGCTAGCTAGCTGATTAGCTAGTCAGAAGCGGCCTCCTGGTCGCTGTGCAGTGGAGGGGATTAGCTCATCAGTGGCGGGGCTAGCTAGCTGATTAGCTAGTCAGAAGCGGCCTCCTGGTCGCGGTGGAGGGGATTCGCTAGTCAGTGGCAGCCTCCTGGTCGCCGTGCAGTGGAGGGGATTCGCTAGTCAGTGGCGGGGCTAGCTAGCTGATTAGCTAGTCAGAAGCGGCCTCCTGGTCGCTGTGCAGTGGAGGGGATTAGCTCGTCAGTGGCGGGGCTAGCTAGCTGATTAGCTAGTCAGTGGCGGCCTCCTGGCCTCCTCAGGCAAGGCCTTGTCAAGACCAGCTGTGCTGCAGCAGCCAGCGTTGGCCGATGCAGACACCAAACAGTTGTTGGACATGACGGCTGGAGCTAAGTAAGCGATGTCTTTTTCAGCTGTCACAAGTGATCGAGCAAAGCCAAACATACTTGGACAAAGACTCCCTTGTCATCTCTTCTTGAGGTGATCCTTTTTTATGATCTTAAAATGCCTCACTCCCTCCTGACAGATTTGTGTGTATGCGTGTGTGTGCATATCCAGACTAATTTGTTTGTATGTATGTGCGTGTGTTTGTGTGTGTGCATGTGTGCGTGTGTGTGCGTGTGCGTATGCATATTTGTGTGTTTGTTTGTGTGTTTGTTTGTGTGTGTGTGTGTGTGTGTGTGTGTGTGTGTGTGTGTGTGTTAGTGTTAGTGTGCACGCGCAACGTGTGTTCACTCACATCTGCCTGTGCGTAGTGGTGAAGTAAGCCTGCGGGTTGCACGATTGAGCCCAGAGCCCAGAGCACAGAGCGCTAATTAACTGGCTGCAAAAGTGGTCCTGAGTGAGCAGTAAATATCTGCCTTTGGAGACTCCCACATCCCAATCCACTGATGTGTGTCAGGCTGGGGCTACACTCTTGACAGCTCCGCTCCCTCCCTCCCTCTCCCTCCCGCTCCCGCTCCCTCCCTCCCTCTCTACTGTAGATACGGCCAGTCTTACACAAGAGGGGGTCATCTTATGACTTGCTGATGCGCTGTAACCACGAAAACACAAAAATGGACCCGAATCTGAATCATATGTTTTTTTTTTTTTTTTTTTTTTTTTTTGTGTGTTTTTTTTTTTTTTTTTTTTTTGCTCTCAAGCTTTTTGGTGCATGCATGAAAATGAGCACGAAGTATAATTGAGATTAAGGCCACAGGAAAGGTCAGAGTGTCTTTTTGTAAAGAAAATGCTGTTCCAATGGCTGGTGAAACAGTATCTGTTAAGGCACTAGTTCCTCTCAGACCACTTCTCCATCACCGGTCCCTCCAGTCGTAGACTGATCAAACGTGAGAAACAGGCTGGTGTTGTGTTACACTCCACCACTCACTGCCAGAAATACTTCTTTGGTGACACCGCTGATTGGGGTGCACCAAGAGTCTTAAAAAAGAAAACGCCAATATGTCAAAGGAGAACGACCTGCGTTAGTGACTGCCCCTCCGCGCTAATGTAAACAGACCCAGCGGTGCGGTCAGACAGACTATTTGTCAGAGTTACGATACGGCATTTCTCATCGACCGCGATCCTCCCCTTACTGCCTCCAGCTGCATACTGACTCATCAAACTCCATACCTCTATACATCCATGTCCCTTCAACCAATGAGGATCCGTCTCCCTTCCTGTCCTGGCCAATTAGCAGGCAGCTTAATGTTCCTCTGCCAGTTCTTTTGAGAGGAATCTGGTCAGTCGGGGAGGTTTTTCGGGAAGGGAGCAGAAAAAAAAAAAGAGGGCTCCGTTAATTATGTTCCAGAAACACAATCCCTGCACATTGTACTTCCTCTATTTGTCACAGCTCTTCGGGGACAAACGCTCCCCTCTTGAAGAAATATTTCATGTTTCTAAAGCGGCGAGCCACTGGGAACGAAAAGCGTGGTGTCGGGTTCACGGTTCCAGCACACATGTAGGAGTCCATTAGAGGCATGGCGGAGGTGAGACCGCCTCACACACACACACACACACACACACACACACACACACACGCGCTCGCCTCGCCTCGCCTCGGAGCCAGTGAGCCTAGTTCTTTTCCATACTTAAGGGGGTAATGATGATGGATGGTCTGTCCAAGCCCTCCGGAGCGCAAAAGACAGTTAACGGCCACATGACAACGTGTTTGGTTTCCAGTATGAATTCCTGCTGTTCCAGGGTGTTTCTCCGCGGCAAAGACTCCGATACACTAAGTGGCTCTCATTGAATTATTGGACATTTAAGAGGCCGCTTTGGTTTGACACCCTCTGAAGCAGACGGGCTATTCTCTGAAAGGTCAACCAAGGACAGTTGTGAAGTTGTCATCCCTCTCTCTGTCTTTCTCTTTCTTTCTTTCTTTCTGTCTGTCTTTCATTCTCACTTCCGCTCTCTTTGTCTTTCCCTTTGTCCTTCTGAAGTTGCCAGAACAGAACAGGACATCTTGTACCGCAGGAACACTTAAATTTTGCTGAGGTTTGGACGCCTCTTTTTGTATAGTAAATATTACTCCATTAACCATCGACTTGGAATGCTTCAGCTTAACCGTCCACCAGAGTCTGCAAAAGGCTCTACATCTCTCTATCCAATCAGAGCATCTAAGCCTTAAGATTCTTAGAGATTGGCGAGTTCTTCACAGCCAGGTTCTAGGTTCTACATTGGGACTATACCTGTTTGGCGTGGCGGAGGCTGCCTGGTTCGATTAGGATGTATTGGTCCACCACCAGATAGAATCCCAAATCAAGAGGTAAACTTGGTGATATTACCACAGCAATGATGTCCTGGCACACTACTGTTCACACTTAAACCCTCGGTTCCAACTTGACAGAAGACCAACGACCATACTGTTGTATTACAGCAGTTTTTATTAGGTAGACCTAACAAACAGATCATCTAAACACCGGTGTGATTTTTTTTTTGGTTTTCCCTGATGGTTGGATGGACGTAATGTTCCACTGCTGTGAGCCACCGTGTGGAGATGAGGTGTGTGTGACACTGGCACTTTCACAACAAGGCTAAAGTGACACGTATTTGGAATTGTGTAAAGACACCTTTGCCTAGAACCTGAAGATGGATGGATGGATGGATATATGGATGGATGGATGGATGGATGTTCATTTTCCTGTACTCTGATAGAGCTTTCTGAAGCCCACATCCAAGCAAGCATAGCCTTACCTTGATGTAAAACCTACCCTAACCATGGGTATCAGGTTGGTCCGAGCTGGCTGTTGTTTTAGCTGGGGTCCATCTGTTCTTTTGCATGCAAAAATGTGCATCCTCGCAAATGATTCCCGGGTGTAACTCAACACCCCACACACACACAATTG